>NC_142649.1:96285151-96588181 GCF_055504915.1 Nelumbo nucifera
CAACCATCACCTTTGTAATCCCCAAAGATCTAATCAGATCCAAGTCATCTTGAAAAGCCATTGTCTTTGCCCATAGTTTTAATATCTTCCCCATATTAATTATAGAATACTGCCACAAATGCATCCTTAGAATCTCTCACAATACCACCTCCTCCACATGAACCAGGATTGCCTTGAGAGGTTCCATCCACACTAAGCTTCATGAGACCATCTTCAATGGGACTAAAGTGGATTACTTTGACTTTCTTCTTCTTGATGGGCAGAACAGGAACACACAAACTAAGAACTGAAATACATTGGGATAAATTAAGAGCCTAAGGGGAGTGGTGTTGCTCTTCCAAACAAACGTTTGATGCACCCATTGTGCAATTCTGAAGATAATCGATTGAGGTTACTGATAGACACCCTCCATCTTTCTTTGATTTCTTTCTTTCCAAATTTCCCATGTTATGCAACATGCCAACCGTCCTACCAACATAGCCCATTGATTATTAGAATTCCTTGCAACAGTAAACCAACGAAATAACAAAGTTTAAAGTTATAGACATGGTGGAACCATTGTAAAATATGAAAAAATATAGAATGATGTTTTATGAAATGATAAAAGAATGATAGACATACCTTTTTAAATTATTATCTTGTTCCAAGTCATTAAACAAAGCTAAGAGACTAAGGTTATAGACAAAATAATTTGTGTGAAGTTGTCCTATAAGCCTTAAGATTCAAAACTACATAATAGAATGAGTTTGAGCAAAATTTGAACTCATGGAAAATACAAATGGTTCTAATAGATCAACCAAACAATCTATTACACAAACATAAACTAATATTCAACTTCATGTTTGAAATGGATATCGAGATGGCTCAAAGTGGTAATCATGTACCATTAGGCGGACAGTAACATTGCTACTCCACACACACACACACACACATACATATGACTAGCCTCCACATATTTACAATATTGTCACTGGGGAATATGTACCCATGTAAATGAAAATATGTTGTGAAAATATTAGGAAATTTATGGACGTCTTAAACCATGCTCCTGCGTGCCAAGTCCACACCCATAACATTGCTGAACCACTTCCAAATCTTCTTAGCTAGCCTTGGGCCAACAAATGATCAACATTCTCCACTGCAGGGTTCTTACAATAGACACATTTTGACACCAAGGGAATTCCCAATTGTTTAATGTGAGAGTCAACCCCAATCCTGCTCCTCAAAATCTTCCAATTGAAGAAAGTTTGTAGGAGTGTCTTGATTTCACAATACCTTGTACCAAGCACAATGAGCATTAGTGGTGTTCCACGCCAGTTTAGTAGAAAACTCGCCATACGGCAACCTCAAAATCTTCCAATTGAAGAAAGTTTGTAGGAGTGTACTTATCAAAAAAAAAAAGTTTGTAGGAGTGTCTTGATTTCACAATACCTTGTACCAAGCACAATGAGCATTAGTGGTGTTCCACGCTAGTTTAGTAGAAAACTCGCCATACGGCAACCTTTATTGCACGGTCACACCCTCTATGGCTTCATGGCACCGAAGATTTTGATTTAAACCAGGGCTGGGGGAAGTCTGTGAGGAAGGGAGAAGAATGAAGCACTTAGAAGCAGCCACAGGCTTTACTCCGGCAACAAAGTGGAGGAAGGAGGTAATGGTGGAAAAAAATTTTCTGTTCGAGGAAATGAATTGAGGCTCAATGGTAAAAATTAGAGAGGACATGAAATCTATGGTGATTCTGATAAAGGAATCTCTGGATTGGTTTAAAGGCTTTATTGATGGGGTGGTGTTAATAGTTCACCAGGTTGGGTGGGCGAGATGATCAGATCAATAAGGGAGAAGATACTCTGTAATGGTGTAATGCAACGACATGGGTTCTTTCATCATGTTGACAGAAACTTTTGGAAAAAACCAAAGACAACTCATTTGCTTTCTAGAGGGAAGGGGAAAACAAAGCTGGGTCAAGATTGCAGAGGTATTGGAGACAAGGTAGGTCTTGAGGCTTCAATTGAGCAAATATCCAAGCCAGATGAGGGGCAAGATGAAGGGAAAAAAACAGAAGATACCAAGGTGGAAATAGCGTGTAGTATCTTGACATTACTGAGAATAATGGTGGAGGGTATACTATGATGGAAGAATGAAGAGGTGGGTTGTTATTGCAATGAAGAAAATAGTGGATTGGAAAGGAATTTTGGTGGACCTCTTAACAGTAATCTTATGTGAGGACTCACCCTGGCTAATGCCGTTTGACGAGAAGAGAGATATTATCAACTTCGGTGGAGCCATTACTGAAACAATGAAGATTTTGACCAGAGAGAGCTGGATGTTGATCGAAAGATGGAATCGGTCCTGTAATGAAAAGGAGCTGGAAGGTGGAAGATCTGAGATCAGAATCTTTGAGCTCCTCTTCAACCAGTTATCCAAGTTCTGAATAAAATTGCAGCAATTTGTGGAGGCATTTTAGAAGCCTTTTATATCTCTGACCTCTGTACTGTGAGGTTGAAGATTGTGGGGGCAAAACTGGATTTGATTCCATGGGCATTTGAGTTTTTTACTGGAGGCAGATGGAGAAAACTTTGGATCGCTTTGGAAGCTGAAGTGTTTCTTTGAGGAGCAGAAATGAAGGTTGAAGAAGAAGGTGATGTGGCAGGTTGGCTGCCACATGGCGGAGAAGTGGCCTGC
This sequence comes from Nelumbo nucifera, assembly GCF_055504915.1. Taxonomy (NCBI): domain Eukaryota; kingdom Viridiplantae; phylum Streptophyta; class Magnoliopsida; order Proteales; family Nelumbonaceae; genus Nelumbo; species Nelumbo nucifera. Next base: position 96,287,834 of record NC_142649.1, read on the forward strand.
AAATGGGAACTGTTGGGCGTTTTAAATATGGAAGAGGAAAAGTCGAATGGGTGAGAGTGTCCACCCAAATTTCTAATAACAGGAAAAACTCAACAAATTTTGAACTTGATCCTCTAGGTATTAGAAGGGAATCCTATGTAGAGGCACTTAAAAGTATGGGTGGGCTGGGTATAAAAGGTGAAAGACCAAGCTGAATCCAGTAGGGTGGTCTAGTGGGTGGATTGGGTGCATGTGATAAATTAAATGTCACGTGGCAGGGGGGTTTTATTAACTCGATGGGGGACGATAAGGCTCATCAATCATTGTCCACATCAAAGATTAACAGGACAAAGGCCTCAACGTCTTGCTCGCTACAATGGGTTAAGATTCAAACTCCCATTGATAGGTCCAATCCTAGATATTCTAGATCCAAAGATGACCAGAAAGATGAGGACAAAGATATGGCTGGATTAATTGTGAGGAACTTGGGGAGGAAGATTGCTGCTTTGATGATGAAGCTAGTATTGGCAGTATGGAAGGTACAGTCCAAGTGCTGCTGGAGCAAGATGAATATTTTTACTTATTAGAGCTTTTTGAAGCAGACCGAGTTCGCTGTACATGACTTTCAGAGGAGAAAGATGTACATGGGGTAAGCCAGAACGTGGGAGAGGTGGATGGAGAGAAAGGAAAGGCTACAGACTCAGATGACACTGTAGAGTTGCAACTTTGAGTAGATGAAGGCGAGAGTATTGACCACAAACAAAGCAGGGGGTGCATGTGGATCAAGGAGGAGAAGCTTTAAGAAATCTGCAGCAAGGATAGGGTTTCTGGACGGTGGACAAGCACTTGAACCAGAACATTTGCATAGATACTTTGATTATGGAGGCAAGCTTAAATTTGGGATTCTTTTATGGTTCCTTTCCAAGATACTGAGACTGTTTGCATGGGGGAAAGGGGCCGGGAGTCTGAACAAGTTAAGGAACCCATCTAGGTGTCCCTGCAAGTTTGGTACCAATTGTTATCCTCCTCAGGTAACCCTGTTATCCCTGTCATTTCTGTTTCTGCTGCTAACAGTGGTGCTGTTGCTCGTGCAGATTGTCTGCCATCCCGTCAGGATCTAGTTAAGCCCAGCCAAAGCCCAAAGTCTAATGAAGTAGAATCGAAGGAACATGTGAGGATAGAAGGGAAGTTATTGAAGAAAGATATTTTTAATTACTAAAATAATTATTCCATTATTAACATTTTAATTTCTATAAATTTTCTGAAATAAAAAATCAGTTTTGTTATAAATGTAGATTAGTGGATTTGATAGGTTCAATTTAATATTATATTCTTGGATGTTTTGTAAACAAAATTTTTATTTTTGTAAATAATAAATTGTTATTTAGTGTAAAATTAAAATATTAATTAATAATTTATAAAAATATATATAAGTTTCAAGATGCATATCATTTGCAAATTTATAAATTTTAAGTACTAAAATAAATATTCTATTTTTAGTATTTTTATTTGTATAAATATCTTGAGAGTAAAAATCATTTGTTGATATAAATGTGGATTTGATAGGTATTTATTCCATTATTCCCTTAAAGTTTATAAAATACTAATTTTGAATATTATTCTTTTTAATTTTTGGTTGGAATTGTTGAACATAAACATATGGTATTTGTTTGGATTGCATGTGGATATAAAAGTTAATAAAAAAGTTATTTTATTTCATTTATTATCACAAGTTAAAAGGTGGCTTAGTGGCTTAAGGTTGCATTTAAGGGATGGGTTCAAATCACGCAAGTTACAAATTTTTTGAGAGGCACTCACCAGAGTCAGTCATATTGGTGCGTATTAGACAGTACAACAGATACGGCTCAATACCAATGCATATCATGCTGATATGCACAACTCAGTGAATACATTGTAAGTTGTAGCGTATCCTGTATTGGTTTGAATCCTTGGTTAACATCAACCAACTTTTTGATTTGAAGGCCTCCTTCAAAAGGAGATGATATTTTATCCCTGACCACCCAATTATGTTTCTGGTCCTAGTTAACACCTGACCACAGGAAATTTGCTAAGATTTGTTCAATCCTTCTAACTTTCTAAGTACACCATGAGGAGTATGCATAGTGGTGAGACATATATTGGGTTACTGCTTAGAACCTGTCTTATAAACACCAACTCACCTCCACTAGATAACAGCTTCCCTTTCCATCCTAACACCTTGTTAGTAATTTTTTCTACAATGTCAGTGAAGTGAATATCAAAGTGTATGTTCTACTAACTTTTAATAAGAGGTCTTAACGTTTTAAAATTGTCATCATGTTATTTCTATGTTTTTTATAATAAAAGGAAAATTTGTTAAAGTAGAAAGAAGGTCCATGGTTAGGGGATAAGATATCACCCAAGAATATTACAGGCATCCGATGTCCTTACAACACTTGTTTTTATAAGTTTGATTACCCTCAGAAAATAAAAAGTACATGGAGTCAAGCCATTTCAAAAGAAATAGCTAGAAAGGGTTTCAAATAAAGATGCATCCTTGAACATTGGGTCACACTGAACAGAATGGAATGGCAAAACAGGATTCATGTAGTGAACCCCACATAGTTGGAACAAGGTTTAGATGATGATGATCTACCTCCAAAAGACTATCAAAATATCTGTTCCTGAAACCCTGAAACTCCTTTGAGATGCAAACCCAAGATGAAAATTAAAATTGTAGAGAAAGTCGAATAAAGTCAAATTGTGAATCTATCATAATATGTAAGATCCTTTAATTTTTAACAAACTAGTTAAAAATTTTAAAATTTATATTGAAATTTAAATATATACAGAAAGATGATTTACCCTACCAATAAATCATATCTACCATCTTTATGCTTAAAACAAGAGATTAAGATGATATAGTAAAGTTTGACGTGAAAGCCAAATAATCCACATTCAATGGCTCTTTAACTTAGAAATGATATAAAACAAACACAACATTGTTTCTAAAAGGTATTGGATAATGTAAAGGAATAGAAGACTGAAGATATTATGGAGTGTTATTCTTTTTACGGTATGCTGAGGGAATGGAAGGAAAGGGATAGAAGACATTAACAGATTGGTGTTGCTCCATTTGGAGTTGAAAGACATAAAGGGATCTTCAAACAGATTGGTTAGCAGTATTAGAGTCTCATTGGGGAAATGGGTGACTGAGGTCCTTGACATATATCTGTTTTCAGTCCATTGTTTATGAGTTGTTGAGTTGCAGTTAATGTCTGTTTTATTGTATTTGGTGAAATCTCTGTTGTTCCTTTTTCTATTAATAAAATTTTCTTTTCCTTACTATCAAAAAGATAGATCATGATGCTTAGTATATCTGCATTGATACAATTCAGAGTTTCAAAACTATGTTGGTGCTGGATATTGCATACATCCAGATGCATGAATGTGTTGAACATCTGCTTAAAGTGAATCTTAAACTACCAGAAGACAAAATGAAGTGCATTCATGCTCTTAGAGTTTGCTCATTCCTTTTTTTTTTTTTGAAGAATAAAGAGAAAAATCATTAAAAGAAAAAAGAGATTACAAAAGGAAAAGTAACAAGAAATCACCCAAGAGAAAAAAGACGGACACTAATACAACTTACACCCAGCGATACCAGAATACAAAACATTCAAACAAAGAGACAAAAGCACCGACTCCGGACACCTTCACCCACCTCCATGCACTCCGAGACTACTCAGGACCTAGACATCCAACTCCCTAATCCTCCCCCTCAAACATTTCCTTCTGCCTATTATCATCTTCATCCCACGCCTCTGTTCCTTTCCCAACTGCAACTTTCTTCAACCTCTCTTCCTTCCTTTTCCTCTCAAACTCCTCAAAAGCCTTCTTAGCAAACTCCTCACCTCCCCAAAAAAACAAGCCAAGATTTTTTCCAATCTCAACTTCTTTCTCCACAGTTTTCTCAATAGGAACTCTTCCAGGCCTCTACTGATCTTCAAGATTTCTATCAGGATCTCTCACTTCAGAGTTGACGTCAGTTCCATTGTGTTTTTCATGCTGACAAATCCCCACCCGAGAATCCAAACTGTTAGGAACCCGAGAGTCCACGTCCCTAGCCTCTTTGATTGTTGACACTATTGCCCTGACCAAATCAAGTTTCAGCTGAGATAACACCTTGGTTATGTGAACAATGTGCATATTCCTAGCTCCACAAGATTTCTTGGGAGTCACTTCAACAGAAGTGTCTCTATCAACATCTGCCACCCTCTGTCCTATATCCATGCCTAACACCTAACTTTCCTACCACCACTTCCTTAAAAGTACTGTTATTAACAACAGAGCACTCCACCTGGGAAGAAACTCAACCAACCCCGCCGTTGTCTTCAAACCCGCCTTCACTATCACCTGCAATCTTTTCAAGTTCAGCGTCATCTCCCCCTATTCCAGCTTCCTTCGTTTTCTCCCCCAAAATGTCATTTGCTACCTCAGCAGGAGAGAAATCAGTCCAAGCCATTTGTGGCATCAACCACCTCCTGACTCACCGCTCCAGAAATCAAACCAGGAAAATCTTTGTCACGATCGCAGAAGACTGGGGCACAATCGATAGAGATATCTCTTCGATCAGCATCACGTTCAACACTCTTTGCTTTAACCTTCTCAGAACCTTTTACCTTCTTGCTTCTGTCATACCTGAAAGTCACCCGTTCCCATCTTTCTTCCTTCCCCTTTTGCTCCTCTCCCAGAAGATAAGAGCTTGAGGATCCCTTTTCATGCTTCCTGTCATCCTTTGTAAATAGTACCGAGTTCCTTCATACTACAGGTTTTTAAGGCCGTTCATTCAAGATGAATTGCAGTTTTCTACAATTTTCTTCTTTCTTTCTTTCTTTCTTGAAGTAAAAAAGCTTTCACTCTTGTTTTTGGTTTTAGTGCTTTATTTCTATTAATATCCATTATAAGCATCCAAGGTCATGATTGAAGATTTACTATGTATGGGATAACTGTCTTTCATCTTTATGTTTTTTAAAGGGAAAAAATATTTTCTGTTTCTGACAGAAATTTTATGTATTTATGTTTAACTTCATTTCTATGTTCCTAATAGCAATTGCGGGTATTCCTGCCAACTTGCAGTTGAAGGCGATGAAGACTGCAGGAACAGATGAATTGGTGTTAAAAAATTGGAGGTCTCAGGGTACAAGTGGCATGTCTGTGCTTGACGATCATGAGATACTCTTCCCAATTGTTCAGGTGGGGACTCACTGTTCCAAATGGATCACTGTCAAAAACCCAAGTCAAAAGCCTGTAATAATGCAGCTTCTTCTAAACTCAGCAATTGTCATCGATCAATGTAAGACTCCTGATGAGTCCTTACAGCCCTCATTCTCATGTAGTTTGCTTCTGAATGACTCTATTACACCTAGGTATGGGTTCTCCATAGCAGATAATGCAGTGACGGAGGCCTATGTCCATCCTTATGGCAGAGCTCTTTTTGGGCCAATTATTTTTCACCCTTCACACAGATGTGGGTGGAGAAGTTCAGTGCTGATAAGAAACAACCTTTCAGGTGTAGAGTGGTTGCCACTACAGGGATTTGGAGGGTCATTTTCCCTGGCCCTGCTTGAGGGTTCTGAGCCTGTTCAGAGACTAGAATTTAAGCTACACATGCCAATTCCTCTAAATGTTTCACATCCAGAATTTTTATTTCACAAAGAAGACACTAATTCCATTTGTTTCCAGCCTTTGCTGAAAGAGCTATATGCTAAAAACACAGGAGACCTGCCTCTTGTGGTGAAACGAATTGAAGTTTCGGGATCTGATTGTCAGTTAGATGGGTTTATGGTTCATACTTGTAAAGGGTTTGCTCTTGAACCAGGGGAATCAGTAAGGCTTCTAATCTCATACCAAACAGACTTTTCTGCTGCAGTGGTTCATAGAGACCTTGAGTTGGCCCTGGCCACTGGTATATTTGTGATCCCCATGAAGGCAAGCCTTCCGGTGGACATGCTCAATATCTGTAAGAAGTCATTTTTATGGATCCTGGTGATAAAATTCTCCTTGATATTTCTTGCTGCTGCTTTATTGTTTCTTGTATTCTTCTGCATCCTTCCCCAACCGATGTCTTTGGTTGCTTTTGATTACTTGTTCAAGAACGAAAAGACTTCTATTATCACTATTGGCAGGGCTGGAAAATCTCGTGTTCATCGTAACCAAAGAAACAGTAGGTTTTCCATGTATGAAAACAAGAATAGCCCCCCATTTAACCGAGTTGGAGAAGATGAGACCTCAGAACTGGGGTTTTTTGGTAGATGTTCTGATTGCTCAAGTGGGGATCAGGGAATAATTTCTCCACATACGAAATTGATGCAGAATAACCAAGAAGAGACTATTGATATGTTGGAGCCTCAAAAAGAAGAGCCTCTGTTGTCATCATCTTCAGTATTGAAGTCTGTGGCATTAATTGAGAACTCTGGTTTGGTGGAATCATCACATACTGGTAGCCTTAAAGTTAGGATTGAGAAAGAAAAGGGAAGAAGACGAAGGAAGAGGAGGCCTGTTGGTGGAATTGCAGGATTAACAGGAACTATTGAGGTTTCAAGTAGCCAGAGTGGGAATTCTACACCTTCTTCTCCATTGTCTCCAGTCATTTCTTTTACACCTAAACAAATGTGGTCTCTATCTCCTTCTCCTGATATTGACAATGGCATTGAGAGTAGGAGTCCATTTGCGACAGTGGCAGGCCAAACCCATTACCATGAGAAAGGACAGATTCCTGAAGTCACTAGAGATGATAGGTTGTTGGAACCTGAGATTTCTCCTATATCCTGCAATAACAATTGTTTACTTTCTGCTAAGGAGCAGCCATCTGTGCTAAGAAAGGCAAGCAGCAAACCTGTACTACTGCCATCTGCTACTTTTCCATCTGCTGGTCGGCTTGCACCTTATGTCACAAGCCCTCCATTTCTAACTTCAACTTCAGCAATTTCCCCAGATGCTCGTGCTCCCGGATCCAAACCTGTGATGGATAAGAGCATTAGAGCAGAAGAAAAGGGTGGACTTGGGGACGAGTTCACATATGATATATGGGGCAACCATTTTTCTGGATTTCATCTAACGAGTAGAACAAAGGATATTGCAACAATGATTTCCACTGCTTCTGAAGGCAACTCTGATAGCTTTTTTGTAAGGGGCCCCCTGATCCTCACGAGAAAGTCTCAAATGAGATCTGAATCTCCTGATCCTAAATTGTCTAAGTATGCTGCAAGTTGTCATCATCAAAAGGGTTAGTTATAAAATGTTACGTAATTATTAGCTTTTACAGTCAGCTTCATAATCTTTTCAGTTTGCATTTTTTAATTCGTAGACACCATAAAAGATAACAAAAGGAGAAAAAAAGGTGAAAACAAAAACAAAAACAGAAAGCAGCAGCTTCTTATGTTTGGTGACAAACAAGGAAGCTTGGATTCATTAACTTGCTTTCCACCCTAAAACATTTTGTTTTGTTTTGGTTTACTCCAAACCATTTGAATGCTTCTTTTGATTGATCCACAAAGCTTTTCAAATATGTTTTACCCTTTGCAATCTAGTTGCTGCTAAGGTGCTTGTCCTCCTTTTTAACAATTTAGGCATGCAGGATATTCCTTTTTTACAATTTACACAGAGGCTGTTTCCAAAATTTGAACCCCAACCTGGGTGACTGGTGTTCAAATCTTGGAAACAACTTCTCTGTGTATCTGCAGGTTAATGCTGCATATATCTGTCCCTCCTCAGACCCTGGCATTGGTGGAACGAACACAGGGTGTTGTCCTTATCTCTTAGATAAAAATAATTTTCAAATTTAAATGTCTTATGATATTTAATTTTGTTAATACTTGTCCAGATCAGTTCTCTCTCTCTCTCTCTCACACACACACACAAGGGACCAGATTTTCACATTCACACAAAAAGAGGAAGAGTGCTATGCTGTAGTATAAAGAGCAAAGAGAGGTGGTTGGGGCAAGGATAACAGAGAAGAGAGAGGGGGGTGGGACGAGAGGGAGAGGTAGAAAGACCCTTAAGTTCATATACTTTCTGGTACATCAAGGTTTTTTGCTTTTTGCTTTTTGCTTTTTGCCTTTTGCTTTTGTTTATTTTAACCACTGGTATAACCGGAACTTAAGGACATGTCTTTCTTGAGTTGATTGAATTGCCACTTACCTAATGTACCAGAGGGGTGATATGTACTTGACTATAGTTCAGACACTGCATGGCTCAGCCAGTGAATTATTTTCTTGTTCCTTCTTGGTGGGTAAGCCAGTGGGTCATTATTTTTCTATTTAGTTCTGCTTTGCTCAAGTTGTGCCTGCACCTATGGTATGATTAAATATGCTCAAATGTCTACATCTGTATCAGTTCCTTCTTTATTTTGCAATAGTAGATGAAATATACCTGCATCTGGTAGTGTGATGAAATTGTGCATACAATTTCCAGTGCTTACATTTGAATAAATTCACACTTTTTTGAAATGCAGTTCACACACTAATATTAATAACTGAAGAAGCTATTGTATGCTGTTTACTTAGGTTTATGATAACTCAATTTCATTATCTTAAATCCTAATAAGCAGACATTTATTTTATTTTTTTTTTGAGAAATGGGTAATGTTTATAAGCAGGCATTTATTGATAGGACTATATGCAGTGTGGTAGCTTGAATTGAATTTGATAGGTTTACTCAGAGCAACTTCGAGGGAGCTCTGCCTCCTGAACAAGGTAGAAGAAGAAAGAAAACTGGAAAATATCTCTCATACTGATAACTAACTCTATAGGCCTTATATAGTAATGGCCTGATTACAATCACATTACGCACATGGCTCTCTCCCTCTCTCTAACAACCTTCATGTGGCCTCCTAATGTAGACAAATCAAGTGGGAGGTCTCGTGGGCTGCTCCTAGGCTGAGGTTCCTTCTTGAGCTGTCTGGGCTTGGGCTGGTGGAATGGGGACCTCCTGGGCTATGAATGCTGGGCCTGTTTGGGTTCTATCAGCTCCTCCCCCTGAAAATGAACCTTGTCCTCCAAGGTTTAGATGACTGTACTGCTGCTGTAACTTGGAATAATCTTCCCACGTGGCATCCTCTAATGGAAAGCCCCTTCGATGAACCTGTGTTTGTTTCATGATTTTACGATCGACTCTTACTCACCTGAAATCTGTTATTTGGTGAGGATCCATTTCAAGAGCTCTCCATCAACATTGTAGGGGGAAGGATTGGACTTGCTCTCACACTGTTGCGGCAAGGCTTCAGTAGGGGTACATGAAACACCGGTGGAGTTTCGAGGATGGTGATAAGCTAAGCTTGTAAGCAAGGTTCTAAATATCGATACGCCCGATACGCCGGTAGGCGTATCGGCAGTATCGGTCCTTTTTTTTACCTTTTTTTTTTTTCAAAACCAGTTCAGGGGGCTGGTTTAAGGCTCCTCCACCCCCTGAGCCGGTCAGAACCCCGATACACCCTCTGTAGGGGCGTATTGGGGTGCTCTCAATACGATATGTATTGGCTGATATGAGCTGATACATGTCGATACTTTGAATCTTGCTTGTAAGCAACCTCCCCTACCCTCTCTATTATCTGAAAAGGGCCATAGTATCTGGGAGATGGCTTCTACCAGGTCCTTTTGGCAATGGTAGTTTACTGGTAGGCCTGTTGTTTCAAGAACACCCAATCTCCTACTTGATAAGCAACCTCTTGTTGATGCCTGTTGTAATATGTTTTCATTTGCTGTTGAGCTGTGTCTCTACCTTTGCTACTGGAGTGGAGCCCGATGGGGGTTCCTGCACATATAGGATTGGGTGTGGTTCCAATTACTACATGATATGATGTGTTGTACCAATATTCAGCCCCAAGGTTCAAAATATCGATATGCCTGATATGCCGGTATGGGCATATTGGGCGAATCGATAGTGTTTCAGGCCCTTTTTTTATTTTTTTTCGCAACTGGTTCAGGGGGGCGGTTTAGGTCTCCTCTACCCCCTGAACTGGTCAGACCTCCGATACACCCACTGTAGGGGCGTATCGGAGGGGTCCCGGAACGATACGTATCGGCCGATATGGGCCGATACGTGTCGATATTTTGAACCTTGTTCAGCCCTGGCTAACCATTTCATCCATTGGGTCGGCTTCTCATTGACGAAGCATCGAAGATACGTTTCAAGACAACGGTTGACCATCTCAGTCTGCCCATTGGACTGCTTGTGGTAACTGGTTGAGTGGTTGATATTGACCCCTTGGGCCTTGAAGTACTCTTCCCAAAACCTGCTCATGAAGGCTGGATCACGGTCAATTACAATAGAGACTGGGGTACCATGATGTTTGGTCACTTGTCAGACATAAGATTGAACCACCTGGGTCGCAATATAGGGGTGGGCTAGACCTATGAAGTGAGCATATTTGTTGAGCAGATCTACAACCACCAGAATTACTGACTTTTCCAGAGATTTAGGTAAGCCAGTTATAAAGTCCATGGTTACATCATCTCACACCTGCCTTGGAATTGGTAGCAGCTGTAGAAGCCTTATAGGGGTTTGGGTGGAGTATTTGTGTTGTTGGCAATGGCTATTTGGGTCAGTTCCTCATTCCTGGATAGAGCATCAGCTACCGCATTAGATGGGCTGGGCTTGTACTCTAGGGTGAAGTCATAGCCTAGGAGTTTAGAGGGCTATTTCTGTTATTCCAGAATCAATATTCGCCGGTCACACAAAAACGTCAAACTTCGTTGGTCAGTACAGATGGTAAATTTGCAGCCTAGTAAATGTCTCCACTTCTGCTTGAGAGCACAACAACCATTAACTCCTTTTCATAAGTGGATCTCAGCTGGGCCTGTGGTGATAGAACTTTTCTATAAAAGGCTACGGGTTGTCTTCCTTGCACGAGTACAACCCCTATACCCAAGGTTCAAAATATTGATATGCCCGATGCACCAGTAGAGGTCAATGTGGGTGGGGAAGAAACAACAATTAGATGGGCTGAGCTTGTACTCTAGGGTGAAGTCGTAGCCTAGGAGTTTAGAGGGCTATTTCTGTTATTCCAGAGTCAATATTCGCTGGTCACACAAAAACGTCAAACTTCGTTGGTCAGTACAGATGGTAAATTTGCAGCCTAGTAAATGTCTCCACTTCTGCTTGAGAGCACAACAACCATTAACTCCTTTTCATAAGTGGATCTCAGCTGGGCCTGTGGTGATAGAACTTTACTATAAAAGGTTACGGGTTGTCTTCCTTGCATGAGTACAACCCCTATACCCAAGGTTCAAAATATTGATATGCCCGATGCACCAGTAGAGGCCAATGTGGGTGGGGAAGAAACAACAATTTAATGGATTCAGAGGCTAATTCAGCTTCTGCGTTCCATTGGAATGAGTCTTTATTCAATAACTGGTAAGGGGAGCGGCCAAGTTAGCATATCCTTTTATAAACCTACAGCAATACCTGGTCAGGCTCAAGAAACCTCTCAAACTGTGTACAGTGGTGGGCCTAGCCCATTCCTTCATTGTTACGACCTTCTGTGGGTCAGTGGTCACTTGTCCCCCTTCTATGATATGACCGAGGTAGTGTATTCTCCGCTTCCCGAAGTTGCATTTAGATTGTTTGGCAAACAACTGGTGCTGTCTCAAATCTGTTAGAGTGCTTCTCAGGTGGGCCAAGTGGGAGGCCCAGGTTGGACTGTAAACCAGTATATCATCAAAGAATACTAGCACGGATTTCTGTAGGGCATCACCAGAAACTCTCGTAGTGCCCATCATAGGTATGGAAAGTGGTTTTGTGGATATCATCCGTGTGGATCCGGATTTGATAGTATCAGGCTCTAAGGTCTAGTTTAGAGAAATAGATGGTCTGCTGCAATTTAAGCAGCAATTCTTCAATGAGAGGGATGGGAAACCAGTCCTTGATAGTTATATTATTGAGAGCCTGGTAATTGACACAAAAGTGCCATGACCCATCTTTCTTTCTGACCAAGAGAGCGAAAGAAGAGTAAGGGTTGTGGCTGGATTGGATCTGTTGTTTCCCCAACAGTTCTTGGGCCATTCTCTCAATCTTGATTCTTTGGAAAAAGGGGGTAATGGTACGGGTGACATTAGTGGGTTGTGACTCAGGCTTGATGGGGATACGGTGGTCTTGGGATCGAGGAGGGGGCAACCTAGTAGGCTCACAAAATGTCACCAAATTCTGATAGTAGCTGTTGGAGGTCGTCTGTCTGTTGTACTCATTCAAGGGAAGTTTCAAAGCAGGTTAGGTTAGGTCCAACAGTAAGAGGGCCCATGTGCATGAGAATAGGGGCCCACGCATGAAGCATGAGTTTGAGAATCACCTTGGGGGTCCTGTGGTTGGGGAAAGTGTCCCCTTCCCTTGGAGGTGGATGTGGTTTCCATTTACCTTGAACTCCATAGTGAAACTGACCCAATTGCACAACACTGAGCCCAACACTGCTCAAGCCAGAGTATTCCCAGAACTACACCTAAGCCCATAAGTCTAGCACATAGAGATCCACGGAAAAGGGATGGCCCTACAACTTCAGGCCCATGGATTTGCATAGCCCATTGCACTGGGGGGGGGGGGCTGCTTGCCACGTGGATCGAGAACATGTTAACCGGTCGAATTGTAAAGTCCAACTGCTTGGATAGGTTATGAGTCACGAAGTTTAGGGAACTTCCACCATTTATTAACACCATTACTGGTTGGCCCGCCAAAATCCCGTAGACCCTCATGGTCCAGTTAGACCGAACCCTAGTCAAGGCTTATATGGATATTTCACAATATTCATGGGGTGGGGGTTCCTTTGGTTTGTCTGTAATGGTCTCTTCCTGCCTAGTTTCCCCATCTCCTTCATCGGACCTGGGTGGTTGACTAGGGGTCATTCTCACCTGTGACCCGAAAGCTTCTTGGTGTGTTCGAATTTTTCCTCATGCAGTCTTGCCAACCCAACTGCAGCCATGACATTGGAGGGCTGCATGGATTTCACCTCCAGGCAAATACCCTCCCTGAGGTTACCAATGAAACAGCCAGTGAGGGCAGATTCCGGCCATCCTTTGACCTTGGAAGATAGGATTTCAAACTCCTTTTGGTAGTCCCTTATGATGGTGGTCTGCTTTAATCTGGTTAGGGCCTCATCAAAGTTTTGATACCTAGAGGGGTCGAACTTGACATTCATCCCCTCTGTAAAGTCCATCCAAGTTAGTTGTGGATGGGATCTCTGGAGCCAATGATACTAGTGATTGGTTTCTCCATCCAAGTGTATTGTGGCAATGGAAAGCCTCTGGTTCGTTGGTACCCCATGGAACTCGAAGTATTGCTGAACCCTGTTTATCCAAGGGGCAGGATCCTCACCTGAGTAGACTGGAAAATTGATATTCACTGACCGCCTAGTGACAAACTCTGCTGTTCTCTGGTTGCCGCTGCTAGATCCTTCCAAGTCTCCATCCCTTCTAGTGGTTGCTGACATCCTGTCTACTTGGGCTACTAGAACCGACAGTGCTTCTTTGATCTTCTTCAAGTTGCCATCAAACTTCTACATCTGAACCTCAATTCAGTCTACTTGATCTTCCGTGGTGCTTGCCCTGGTACTCGTTATCCTGGGGGTGGGGGGGGCTTCTTCGAGGAAGCTCTGCCTTCTGAACAAGGTAGAAGAAGGAAGAAAATTGGAAAATAACTCTCATACTAATAACTAAATAGGCCTTATATAGTAATGGCCTGATTACAATCATTACACACATGGCTCTCTCCCTCTCTTTGAGTGAGCTCAAATTCTGTGAACCCTCAGGTTCACGAGAAGCGTGCACCTGCGAATGAAAAATGGGCATGTCATCTTATTAAATTAATAGGAATTTAATGGAATTGCTCTTTTAAGGTTGGTCCAATCAGCCACTAAAAGACAAAAAGGTGAAAAATGACAACCTCCATTCGAATTCCCCTCATTGTCTTTCAGCATCAAACCACAACAACCAAGTTGGGAGACCGATGATCGGTGACCGGCGGTAAAATCATCTTCTTCTTCTCTTCCTGTCACAGACAGAACGGAAGTGCAGGATATGTAGGTAGAAAAAGAAAAGTCAAAAAACAACAAAGAAGAAGGCCAAAATCAATCAGAACACTCACTCTTGCATTGCTACCGACATATTAGCTGATTTCATGCATTGTGAGATCAATGTTTTCTGCTCTAGTATTCAGAATTTCAGGTAATCTTTTGCTACTAACTTTTGTGTGTTGGGATCAAATTGACTGTAATCCAAACCTCATGTAATTGTGCTACAGCCGGTTGCTTCTTGGATTATTCAGTCCATAATTTCAAGTGTTTAAATGCTCTTGGAAAATCTACATGTACTTAGCGAGGATTAGGGAATTTTTTAGAGCTACTAGAAATGAGGTTTAAGTGTGTAGTTTTGATTGCCCTTTTTTTTTTGCTATTCAAGGAATAGGAGAAAGCAAGAAACTGAAGGTAATGACGAACAACTGATTTTTTTAACTGTCCCTGGATGGATTTTCTCTCCTAATACTTCAAGTAGCAATTCGGCTTTATTCATGCTTTCCTTTTCTCCCCCTCAAATGTCAGAGCTTAGCCTACTTTAATGATCTTAATTTTGAAGGTTAGGCTTTACTCCAACAGCAGCTGGTAGCGTTTGATTTCTTGTCGTAGGATCAGACAGAGGGTGTTGGGGTTCTGGGATACGGCCTTAAGATTTTAGAGGATTGTTGTCGATAAAAATGAGAAAAAGAATAAGGTGGAGGAGAAAGAGAAGAAGAATTTATCGTTAGTCTCTGGTCATCGGTTGATGCCTCACGTTGAACATCGATTGTTGTGGTGGCTGGTGGTCTAGTTACAGTATGTTGAGGCTTAAGAGTTAAGAGACAGTGGAAGGGGAGTTCGAATGAGAGATGGAAGTTGTTGCAGAAAAACCCAAGAAAACAGATTCGAATGGCACCTAAACTAAATGTAAAAGTAGAGATAAAGAGAAGCACAAAAACACATAGATTTACGTGGTTCAGCTTATAGCCTATGTCCATGGGCGAAGGAGGAATAGAAATCCACTATGAAGATGTCAATGGAGAAGAAATACAGAGTTTGTGCCCTCACATAAAAACCCTAAGCCCCAAATACACCCAATGTCTCACACATCTCTCACAAGACAAAGACTCTTTACAAGAGAGGAAAACCCCCGAAATACACAATTCTTTGTATTCGGTTCGGACCTATAAGATGAATATGGATCAGGTCCATGCTGCACACCCCCAATGGTGGTTTGTGGTGGCTATGGGCCTACGCATCCACTGCAAACCATTATGAAATTGTCTTTGGGTTTTTCTCAAATTAATTCGGAGCAGATTCATGAAGTGGATCACCACAAAGAATTCAAGGCACAAACATAACAGAAGTATTATTGGATTTTATTGTTGTTTTGTCTTTTAGTGGCTGGTTCAACCAGTTAGACCATTATTAACTGAGCAGCCTCGTTAAGCTCCTGTTAAGATACTAAGACGACGTATTCATTTTTTCATTGGCAGATGCACGCTTCCTGTGAACCGAAGGGTCTACAGGATTCGTGCTCCCTCTGTCTAATCTTCACGTGACCTCTGAATGTAGACAAATCGAGTGGGAGGTCTCGTGGGATGCTCCTGGGCCGAGGTTCCTTCTTGAGCTGTCTGGGCTTGGGCTGGCGGAATGGGGACCTCCTGGGCTGCGACTGCTGGGCCTGCTTGGGATCACATTTATTGATAGGACTGTATGAAGTGTGGTAGCTTCAATTGAATTTGGTTATAGTGTTGGGGTTTCTGGGAGTAGTAGTGACAAATTGCCTGTTGTCTTAACCTTTTTTAATGTTATGTAATTTATGTAATTCTCTCGGTGCAAATGTACCGAGGGATTAGTCTTGCAACAAATTGCTTTTCTCCTGTTGCTTGGTCGTATACTTCCTAATTCCTATGTTTTTGTTGAAATCATTAAAAGAGGCTCGTGACCAGTGCTTTCGAAAAATAAAATAAAAAATAAAAAGTTCACAATTGCGTGGGGATACTCCCCACGTGCACCAATTTTTTCTCTAGTGACTAGCAGATATTTTTGTACCCTTGGTGATTTAGCTTCTATTTGTTTTGGTGATTTTGTGGGGCATGTTACTCCCGTCCTGTGTAACACCTTTTGTTTCCCCACGATCACCAATTTTACATGGGAAAATCTATGATGCGGAAAAGATTTGGTATGGGAATAGTTTTGACCAATCAAAACCCACCCATGAATTTTGGTAAATGACACCTAATTGGCTACCCCATTTATGGTTCCAGTTGACTGGTAACAAGTTTTTCAGATATCATATCTTTTTCATATCATAGTCAAACCCATTTTACATCCTATAGCATATGCTATGGACCCCAGGCACAATACGAACTTGACCCCATGAATGTAGACTCCAGGTGGTTTGTTCCTGTGGAGACGTTGAAGTGAAGAGACAAGCTTGATTTCGTACTTTATTTCGAGGAACTTGCCAGCATGGAACGCGAGCAAATTCAATGCATAAAGGTGATGTTTCTGTGATGACGAGGGGTTTCCAAATTTTGCTGCAGCGTTGATTTTGGTTGCGCTTGGAATGGTACCCTAGAGGCCTAGACATGAGGCAGACTGCTTCCTGATCTCCAAAATAAAAAGGACTCGTATTTTAATTTTTATCTAGGGCCGTTGATAACTGGATGAGGCTGGGCTTTGTTTTCTTGGTCTCTCTTTAGCGTCTTAGCTGAGAGATCCCCTGGATTTATCATAACATCAACACCCCATCCTATGATCCTATTGATTCACTGGTTTTCAAAATCTCAAAAGGCAGCAAGGTGTTAGACAATCCTTACATTCTTTGATTGCCTGCCAAGGCGCCAAGATCAGTCACGAGAAATATGGTCATTCTCCTTTGACTCGATTTCCCATTGCGATTCATGGGTCTCGTCATTTGCATCAGCTGCTACTACGGTCACAGAATATCCGTTAGGGATGCAACTCTGTTTGGCCCACTTAGCTATCATTTTACATTGCTTTGGGTTCGAAGAGCTAATTCAAATTTTAACAAAACCCCAATCTGAGCCCATCCACGTAAAAGCAAACCAGGGGGTATTTTGAATTTAAAATACATGATGTTCGTTTCTGAGTTCATATATGCAGATATCGCGGTTGCAGCATTTTCTATGATCACCAATAAAACAAGGTTACAAGGACATGGTAGCAATCGAAAAAAAAGAGTAGATGTTTTGATATTTTTAAACTTAAAACAAAATGTAATTGTCGTCTTTTATTGGGGTCACAAGAAAGTGCTGCGACCACAGTTGCAGAAGATGCAAGATCTTGATATAGTTTGTTTCATATGATCACTGTATTTTTATTAAAGATAGGTATGTGATGCTTGTATGCAAGCAAAGGGTAAAGATATAAGTTTCTATTGTATAGTCAAATTTAACTTTTATGATCTGTAACAAAACCAAGGCAAATATAGATTTTGTACACAATTCTAGGTAGATATTAAAATATTTTACAACTCATTATCTAGCTGCATGTCAATTGAGTAGTGCTTCTCTTGTTACAAGCAACTGAGCAAGTCAATTTGGTTTCCTTCCCTCCATTGAGTGCTCACCTCCAAGTATGTTCTACATGCTTAGAATTAAACTTTCTCACTTTTTGTGGAGTCCATTTTCTTCTGTTATGAGTAGTGCTTCTCTTGCAGCTTTTGCCTCTTCCATGTCAATCATTGTTAGTCCCGGGCTCTTGAATCTGCCATCATGATGTGACCAGAAATTTCTTGCCATTGTTTCCACTGTCTAACAGATTTATCAAATTTGTCTCTTTAACTCTCTAACAGATTTATCAAATTTGTCTTCATTTCAGCATCTTTTGACTATCCAATACGCCATTTTTAATTTTCTTCATTTTCTGTTCTTCCTATCTTATAGTGCCGTCGTACTCTTTCACCATCTCATAAGCTGTATCAATTACTTTTAACGGGTAGGACTTTACATTGTTAAAGATTATGCTATTAATGTGTACTTCCAAAGTTGGCTCTTTTTATTATGTTGTTTCCTTTGTTCTACTCTAACCGCTTTACAATTGAACCATCTTTCTCTTGGGTTACCTTATAACTAGAGATCATTAATTGCTAAATTTGTAAATGTGTTTTCATTTACAATTTGGTAAATTGCTGAAACTTCCCCTTAAGTTTCTGACTGTTACAAAAACCTTTTCTGAAGTTTGGTAATTGCAATAATCTACTCTGAACTTTCTAACACTGTTGTAAATAGATCCCCTTTATTAGAATCCTTTAACAAGAGGCACAAAAATGTTCAAAATACCTATGCAATTTATATTGAGGCTGGTTTCTACAAAAAAAAAAAAAAAAAAGAACAATACAAACTTTATAAGCAAAAGCTGCAACTTTACCTTTGATAGATATGGAGGGAAAATTTGGAAAAATCAATTTTAGAAAAGAGATTGGAAGGCTTTGCCGCATTGGGCTAGCATTATTATTAAGAGAAAGTTTGAAAAATAAATGTTTTGGTTAAAAGTAACTGTATGGGTATTTTAGACATTTTCATGCCTCCTTTTAGAGAACTATAATAGGGGGTTTACTTGCAACTATGTTAGAAAGCTCAGGAGAGGTAATTGTAATTACCAAATTTCAGGAGAGGTTTCAGCAACAGTCATAAATTTCAGAGGTTTCAGCAATTACCAAACTTCATTTGGCATCATTGCTGCCAAATGATGCTGCTGTCTCTATATGGCAAAAAGTTAGGTTCAGTTTGAAAAGAGTATAATACAAAATACAAGGTTTTGTTTACTCTACAAATTTGTATTTGTTCTTGTACTCCTTCCAAATAGAAGCTTAGATTGTGTTTGGTTTTAGTGCTATTTTATTTGCACTAGTACAAATGGTCAAATGCATGAGAGTTCAAATGAAAAAAATGCAAATTCTCGTTTAATTTTATTTTGGGTTTTACTTTATAGTTTATTCTCCTTCATGTCTTAATTTACTTTATTTGTACTGCAATCAAATAAAATAAGCTAAAATTTGAAATAAAAAAATAAGTTAAAATTTACACTCAAATCATTTGCACTGTCATAATTTTGCGTCAGTGCAAATTTATTTATATTACAACCAAACACAATCTCAAGGACAAAAGAGATAAAGCAGATGTAAATTATCGTTGCAGCTGTATAATAGAAATAGTGATGGGAAATTATGGAGGGACAAGGTTTTTTGTATCGTGAACTTGCAATGGTGTACCCTACTTCGCCCCTCACTCTCTCACTCTCTCTCTCTCTCTCTCTAAATAATTTAAGAAGTAAAAAGTTTGGATGGGTCACGTGCACCTGTAGAAACAGCTTTGCACTGTTAACCCAGACTTGGTGCAGGCAATGGAGTATGAAGGGGCGTCACATGATAATGCTAGTAAGCCCGTATGGAAGATTGAAACAAAAGTAATTAAGTGAGAAGTGGAGTAAAGGACTTTCCATCCAGTTCACTGATGTTGACGATAGAATGTAGGTGTTTGAGGACAGACCAATGAGCCACAACGCTTTGAAGTAGAAAACTGTATGCTTACTAATATATATAAAGCTTTGTTATGTATGGGTTCGGGACCATCTCTCTTGCATCATACCTGACAAAACAAAGCAACAAACAAGTGGTCGCTGTAGAGTGAATAATCAAGGCAAAACCAAACCCTGTTTGCATTTTTTTTGTCTGGGTTGTCATCCCTTTATGTATTTATACCAAGCCTCCTGTCCTCCCTATATGTAGAGTGAATACCATGCCATTCATTGAGTGCTACCTGTTATTATTAATTATGATGTGTCAAGGAATGGTTCAACTAAAAGCTTAATCTGTAAGGTGAGGTCCTTATTCTCTAATACATCTCCTCATGTGAAAACTTATTGGGCTTTGAGCATGGATAAATATATGCCCACCCATACTACTTGTACTGAAATTTAATTAATTATAATTAATGAGACTGGCAAGAGGATCAAATATTAGACTAGACCACTTAGTCAAATATGCATTCATACTATGCCGTGAAATCATTTAACCCAAAAGCATGAGCTGTTAGGTGAGGTCCTTAAATAGATTTATATTCTCCAATAAGCTTCCTCATGCGAAGATTATCAGGCTTGAAATGTGGATAAGTTCATTCATACTTTGTGCTGAAATTTAATTAATTAATCACATAATGGAAGTGATGGGGATCAAACACTAAATCACTTAGCCAAACATACTTTGATTATCAAGAAATAGTTTTAACCTAAAAACTCAGCTTGAGCTGTTAGTGAGACACCTGAATAAGTGACGTAATATATTATTAATGTTAATTTGCTCACGGACATTATATTATGGTGAAAAACTCATTCCGCCATAGGTTCTATTCTGATGCTAAACATGTATAATCAAAGTTTCATTCTCAAAAAATTAAGGCTCAGTTTGGAAGGAGTACAAATATAAATATGTACAGTTCAAATACATAAAAAATACAAGGTTTTACACTCTCTACAAATTTGCATTTGTACTCCTTCCAAACTGATCTTAAAAGAGTGTTGTTATAAATATAATATAGGCAACCGGCTGCAATCATAATGTCATAGATGGATTAAGTAAATTAAACACAGCTTAAAAGTGAAAGTAATATAAAATACATGTAGACATTGACGCATGGTTGAGAAAGTTTTGGCCAACTGATCCAGGATTCATGATAAGGTCCTTGTATTTGATACTCCTTGAAGGAGTTAAGGTGTGTGGATTCGGGCATGGAGTGGTAGTGATTAAATAACACCCCATCGACCATCCCGTGGACCACATGATGTACAGCAAATAAGGATGGCAACCAGTCCTTCGGGTCTGGCTCATGGCTCGGAGGAACCCTTCATGTTCTTTCAACAATAATCATGTGGGGTTAGGCAATAGGTGTGCAGCAGCCTTTGTTATATATTAATTAATGTGTTTGTGAAATTGGTTGAGTGTCGAAAGCAACCTTGGTCCTTGGGTGATGATAGAATTAATTACACTATATATATATATATATATATATATATATATATATATATATATTAATAAACATTAATGATTCTTTTCTTTTATTTATTTGACATGAATGGTTGAATTTGCACACGTACGTAAATATATTCTTACGCCACTTCTTCTACTTCTCCTTCAACCAAAAACTCTGCATACATTTTGAAAGCATGGGAATCAGTTTCACAATGGCAACATCCCCTATGAATTTATCATACATGTATGGAAGATATTTCTAATGTATGATCGAATGTTATGTGTACAACATTTTTGTTTGCAGGAGATCTGAATTCATCACATTAAATAGCTAAGGTAGTCCCATAGGGGTGTTCATGGTTTGTTTAATTGAACTATGGGCTATTTTCTGAAACTGAACTGGTGGTATTACCAGTTTTTGAAAATCCTTTAACCGAAATCGAACTGAATCAACCCCTGACATTAGTCCGGGCTGGCTTGTGGCATTAAATGGTTAAGGTAGTCCATTAATAATTGGGCTTCTGTATGAATGCATATATGTATAGTTAATTAAATATATATATATATATATATATATATATATACATATGTATGCAAATATCTCTACATATGTACATGTACATGTATATAATCGAACTGGGATAAGGTTGGGCTAGATTTGGGCTTTTTAAGGACTAGGCCCAAGCCCAACCCATATAATTTAAAAATCAAACTTTTGGGCGTAGACCCAACCCAAAAATTTAATCTCAGCCATATAAAATTATGGACCGGGATCAACACAGACTCGGGTTGGGCCTGCCTAAGTTGCACCCCTACAGATTCAATTCCACTTCTACTTTTTATTCGTCTATTTCTACCAATAAATCGATGACCAAAATTCGAAGCAATTTTCTAGTTGGCGAATAGTAATTAAAGACTCATGGTTTTGAAAACCAGACCTGAGGGTCGGTCCGGGTGATCTGGGATCGGGTCAGGCAACTGGTTCCGTTTTATCTTAAAATTGTTCTTGGGTCCAAAAACCATTAGTCAGCGATCTGTTGATTCAAGCGATTAAAACTGTTGATCCATTGATCTGGATAATTATTTTGACCGTTTTTATTTTAATTATTTTAATTTTTAATTTTTTCTAAATCAAAATGAGCCATCCATTTGAACCAAACAGTCGAACCTTTTGACTTTGGAACCGGTGGCAAAAACGATTCCAGTCTGATTTTTAAAGCCTTGAAAAAACTAATATTATTTATTAAATTTGGGCCCTTTATTTCTCTGTGATAAAATCTAATGTGGTGAAAAAGAAAAGACTAGCTCATTCAATTCACTGGGTTTGTTACGCGCCGTTACTAGATACAACCCAACTCTGGTTGGATTGATCGTGATTCCTGGAGGTAAGGTAACGTCGTGCTGGAGAATGGAGATTCAGAACCTCCTCAAAAGTTGTTCCTTTTAATGCTGGACTATGTATATGTTGAGCCTTCTGCCATTAATTAATTAATAAGGAAGAAGCTCAAGCCCTTTGCACTATTAATGAGATAGAAGAGGTAGCCCTCGTTTAATTTTTTCCATCCAGGCAGATGATGAGATAATCCCCACTCAGGCGATTTGTGTTGTATTTGATTCTATGAGTGTTTATGAATAGGTTGTTTATTTGTATTTTTTTATTTAAACGTTTTTTTTACTCTTTACTTCAGATTAATAATTATTAAAATATACTACATCAGCATTTGGTTTCAAAAATATTGGGGTATTGGGGAAACATGAATTTGACATTTCCCAAATGCACAAAATCAAATTGTTTCAGTTTTCTACCATTTTAAACAGTTGTTTTATTTTGCTTCATCTATAATAAATGCAACACCTATGTGACACTGATATGGTGACGTTTCTTCAATAAACGCCCACGAAAGCAAACACAACCAATGTGAGTCATTTAGTGTTCAGCTTTGGTAAGTGCAATACCTGTTTTATAGAATTTTTTGTACTTATATGCTTTATTTTTATGAAAAGATATTCCCAATACAAAATTGTAAGAGGGTGTTTGAAGAGCGTGAACACAGGCTTTTACTGACCAAAGCCGATCTCAGTCGTTTAATGGTCGCTGGCACATAAAGAGGTGCCACGGGGGGTTTATCCTGGTACCTGGTTTAAGAGACAAGTCGTGTCCCGTTGGATTTGGTAAAAACAAGTAATGCAAACAAGCACAAATCAAATCTATTGAGTAAGAAGCATTTAATTGATAAATGTTTTCTCTGAATATGTCTTAAAAAATGAGAAAAAAAGTAATTTAAATGTTTTCTTACAATTCATCGCCATTAGGTGCTACATGCACCAAACAGTAAAAAAAATCACCATAGAACTGAAAAATGTCATTTTTGGTGGTTTATTGATAAACAATTTTCACATAATACAAACTAAACTGCTTAACCAAACAATAAATGGGGCATTTTTTTTTTATTAAATGCCTATTTGGCACTAAACTAGCGTTGTTGCTCTAAAAAATGTCATCAAAACCAAACACCACCCAGATCTTAGGGTAGGGTTTTTTTTTTTAATAGTATTAGCCCATATTTGGGAGTGCTTATTTAAATAAGCACATATTTTAGGTCAGGGCTACATTAATAAGCACTTCTTTGCATTTGGAAAATAAGTCCAAATAAATGTTCATTCATGGGCACTTATTGAAGAAGGTCAAATTTGGAGCTTATTTTTAATTGCTTGTTCAATAAATGGTTATTTACTTTCTATCTCATCTTAACCCACCACATCATTTTAAAATACATATACCACGCTTGTTTGAAAAAGTATTTTTTCACCAAATACTCACGAACGCTTACTAGGATAAATACTTATTTTTAAGCACTTGTCCAATAAACACTTTTTTTGGGGGTAGAAAGGAAAATATAAAAAACTACACAAACTGGGGTAGTGCTCCCAAAAAATTACAAAGACAATAATAATCACATATTTATTGAATAAGCACTCCCAAACTCGGCCTAATCTATTTGGTGAATTCACTGTGAGGGGGCATAGGGTAGCAAATAGCTCACATGCTCACAGTTGCAGAAAAGGCTAAAAGCTTTACTGTAGGAATATGGAAGGAAACCCGCTAGATTGGTTCACTACACGCCCTGAAAGGCCTTTTTGCATGGCATTTGGCTGCTTTTTATCCTTTTCATGATTTCCACAACTTTATGGTGTTTTTACATTTTATTTTTGGACTCGTGCTCACATAATGAAACGAGAAACATGACCCTTTGACATATCCAAACAGATCCCTTCGATCTGAGCCATACAATTAGAACTGACCAACCTACGGAACCAAATTTTTCTCCAACCAACCTACGAAACCTAGAAAACTTATAAACAAAAGTTACAAAGGTACCCTGAATCTGGGCTTGGCTACGATGTAGGCAGCTACATATCTAAGCTGGCCATTGGCCGTAGCAACCTACCCAAATGAATGAAACCTACACTGATTTGATTTGTAGATGTTCAGGGTTGCCACCAACGATTTTAATTTCGTTTCTTCTCCAAGGGTACACGTGGTTAGGGATACAAACTGATCCAAATATCTGACTTTCTCATTATATTCGAATCCGATCCCATACTATTAAGAGCAAATTTGATCCATGAATTTGAATTCGAATATGATGAGAAAGTCAGATATTTAGATTTGATTTGAATCAATTTAATATTTTTTAAAAAATTAATAAATTATTAAAAGAAAAATGAAATATAACAATTTAAATAAAGAAAAACAAAAAATACAAGTATATTTTCAACTATTTTTATCATATATATATATATATATATATGTTTTTTATAAAAAGTAAATAATATAATAAATTTATAAAAAATGCAATATAAATAATATATTTATAAATAAATAAATAACATATATATGTCTCGAATCAGATAGGGGTGATCCAAACCTGATCCAATCCAAAGATTCAAAATGGGATATCCAAATCCAACAAAATAGGATCGGACTTCAGATCAGATCGGTCCGATCCATTTGCATCCCTAGATGTGGTTTTATTTCATGATTTTGGTTATTATATGGGTCGGACTCACAGGCAACCATGGCTTTCCATTATCATTGTTTTTCCATATTATGTTAAGTTTGATTAAAAAATTATATATCCTTGGATGGTCAAGAATTAACAAATTCAAAAAATGAATATAGTAGAAAGCTATAAAGGGTAGGATGAGAAATAGAATCCTCCAAAGGAACTCTTTTTTTATACATAGTAGGTAGTCTTTGAGAGGAAATTGGGAATAGTTCTAATAGGTGATAAAATGAGAGAAAGTAGTCTTTGAATGAGCCAAAAGAGTTAGGGATAGACCAAAAAATAACTGGAATTGAAATATTAAGAAATGACTTAATAGTTCATAATTTAACAATGAATGTAACATTAAAAAAAATGAAATGGGGAACAGTTGATGAAGCCAATCCTTTATATTTGGGATAAGACTTAGATGATGATGATGATATTGCAAAATATCATGTAGTTTCCCAAATATTCATTTGAGTAATTGTTTTCTTTTTGTTAAAAAATATGAGGTGAATTGATTGCAATAGCATTAATTTCTTTTCTTTTCCCTTTTCTATTCTTTATGAATTTTTTTTTTTTTTTTTTACAACTAGGAAGTTATTATATGAAAAATTAAAGCAAAAAATAAATAAATAACGGAGGGGGGAACATTAGCCTTAATAGGGTATAATCATTTTAGAGGCAATGGCACATGAGCCATGACTCTCCATTCATTGCGAGGTGGCCATACTTCTGAAAAAGCAAAAAAGCTCTCCAAAGTGTTCTCTTTATTCTTTTATAAAATAGTACTCATGTGTGCACGTCATTACATGCCCCCTCCTTACTCAAGCTTCTATTCTATTCTATGGGAGATCATCAAAACTCAAAAGGAACCCTAACTATCATCGATCACATCAAGATTTATCTAACACTCCAAAATTAAACCACCCAAAAAAATGAATGCTGGACCCACTCCCGGCCTCTTTGGGTGGGGGTTTTCTGGTGGAGAGTCATGATTCGCTACATGTTTCTATCACTTTGCCGAAGGCCAAAGCTGGTGGGTTTAAGCAAATCTCTACTCTCAAACGATAACGTGAGAATGTTTGTATTATACTGGAAGGATTTTTGTCAAACTATTAGAGTGCCCTCTAGATTGTCCATATATTTTCTTCCAATGAGAGACCTTGAGAGAATGGTTATGACTTGGCATTAAGCTATTAAGTGTTAGGTTTAGGAGATTGATCGGGGTGACCATCATTTTGATCAGATTGTTTTGAACACGTGGCAAAGTGTTTTAGTCTAAAAGTTTTCCGTAAGTTAAGCAGGAGAGAAGAACATGAGAGGTTGTCCAATGAATACATAAATATGGGTTACAAGAAACTTAGAATCAAATCCGTGGAACTGTAGGCTCTCTGTGGTTGTGGTATGGTATGATATATATGGCCAGTGGGTTTCACTGCAGTGACCTGTTGTTCAAAGTTAATTCATTTGTTGTTGAGAGCGTTTTTAGGTTGGGCATGTCTATCTTTAAAATCAAAATAAAATAGGGCACAATTATTAATTTATCCATCATGATAATGTGACATTTCTAAAATTGCTCTCAACAGTGTTGAACCCCAACAGCCAAATTTTTGTTAGTGGAAAAGATTACAGCTAACAAATTAACCCTACCAGATGGTAAAAGAATAACTTTTAATTTTTTATGGTAATCAACGAAAACAAAAGATTGCTATTTCTTTTTTCTTAGTATTTTTTTAATGCCATCAGGTAGTGTTTAGTACCAAGGTTTTTAAAACCAAACCCGATAATGAACTGGTTGGGGGTCTGTTTTGTGGGTGGAACAGTCTGATCGTTCAAATTGAATGGATAGTTTGTTCTGACAAAAATAAAAAATGGCCAAAATCGTTGAATGATTCGAACGGTTCAACCGCTTGGGTCAGCGATTTACTGACCAAATCAATGTTTTTGACAAAATAATGATTTTGAGATAAAACAGAACCAATCACCTGACTAATTTCTGGTTTTTCTGGTCCAATCATCTGATTCAATCTAATTTTGAAAACCATGTTTAGCACTTAAGTTTGCTTTATATGGTTTTATGCATATTATACATTTGATTATTAGAGCGGGTCAAGTCAGCTTAGGAGCCGTTCAATAATAGCTGAAGTGGCTGAATTGGAGTTGTTGAAGTTGTTAGGAAGTTGCAAGCTCCTAATCTGAAGTTGGGTTGATTATTATACCTTCGAACATTTTATTATTTGATTTTTTATCCATAAGTAATATTAAATTATTCAGCTATTATGATCAAACTGGCCCTTACTGAAGGGCAGAATGACCAAGGAATTAATCTATCTCGTGGCAAATTGGTTTTGTTGGGTATAGGGCGGACATGCTTGAATCTTCCTGATATAAGAATGAATCTAGATTTGCTCCTCACACCAGCCTCATATTGCTTTCAGTTGGGCATTATTAAGAACATCTCCGGTATTTTGATGCTGTCATTCATGAGAAGATATTTTCAATGCACGGCCATGATGTATGTGAGATTAGTGTGAGGTGTGCTCTATAGCTTTTTAAGACAATCTAATCCGATTACCACTTGTATACTAGCAATCAGTTGATTACATAAGGTTCAAAATTAATTTCGATACATATCGGCTGTATCGGGGGGTTTTCCTGATATGTCCTTAGAAAGTATTTTGGGTCAGGTAGTGATTCAGAGGATAGACGGGCCTTAAACCAATTCTCTAAACTAGATTAAAAAAAAAAAGAAAAAGCACTGATATAGGCAGATACGCCCTTTAAACCTTGCAATCACAAACTAATAAACCTTTGTTGGAGGTTAACATGGTGTTAACCTGCATGAAGTGCATATTTAGTGTCTTGTCATGGTGGCAATGTTGGGTTTTGCTTCTTTGAAAGCATGCACCGGCTGGGTTCAAAACCTACTAATTTAATTAATAAACGAAACCACTGCTACCTATATTATTTATGTATTTTCTTCTCTCCCTACTATATATTCATCTCTCTCTCTCCTTTTAATTTCCAGTCAATTAATAAGAATTATACAGAAGAATTAGCTAACATGACAAACAGTTGTTTTGTGTTCATTAATTGTGGAAGACTGGAGGAGCGTCTCCTGCTGGATTTTAGAAATCTGGTGCTTTACAGAAGAGACCTAACTATATATATATGCAACTCAGAGATGATCCATATACACATCTATGTAGATTTAATTTATTCTGTTTGGGGAGACAATAGATATTAATTTTGATGGGTAACACTTTATATAACAGCTCAGGGGAATTAATTAAGACAGATTGCCATCATTTAATTATCAATTCATAGATTCATCGTTGCATGCATTTACTATATACTATAGACCACAGTGGAGATTATTATAATTTATATACGTGGATGGATATTGTGTTATGCACCTATTTAATTAAACTACTTAATTAATTAAAGTACTTTTCGCACGTACGATGCGATCGATCAAATTATGAAATCATATAAGTTGGTTGTGTACGTGGCTTGTAGAAATATTACATTAGGTTCTTGTCTTTTGCTTTTTTTTGGTATTTTCTAACAGCTACTAACAGTCTGGATCTTATCATCTTAATACTCTTGTCGGAGTACCACCCTTTTTTTTTTATAAAATATTCATAGTAATTTATTTCCCCGAGAGGGACATGTCATCAGTCAAAATTTTCTCGTTCCGAAAACTATCAGATTATTAGACGGCTCTTAGGGGTGTTCAGATTGTGAGCCAACCCCACCAAACCGACCAAATTGGACTGATTCAATTCGATTTGGTTGGTTTTTTGTAATCATCGGTTGGTTAAGGTTCTTGTAAGAAATTAAATTGATGGATTGGGTTAGTATCGGTTTTCAAGTGATCAAACCGTAACTGAAACATTAATTCACTAATGTAGAGTGTTTTCAATCCTTGCTATTGTTCTATTGTTTCTTATTTTCTTAGTCCTAGTTCTTTCCTATCCTCATTAGCTTTAAGTAACATTAGCTAAATGGAAAATTGCTTTTGTCTTGGGATTGTTATTTTCTTTTTTTTTTAATATTTCTTACACTCTTTTTTACTTTATTACCTTTTTGGGATCGGCAAGCCCTGCAAGAAAGATCTCTAAGGTTTTGAACTTGTCAAATTTGGGGAGAAATTTAAAATTTCTATTGCACACACTAAACACTATATGGCCTCTTGTTTTTGTCCATTGCCCAAACCAACTGGCTAAACTGACAAACCGACCCAAACTGACCCTTCATGTTTGGGTCAGTTTTACTTCAGTGTGGATCAGATTCGGTTTGGTGAATAAGCAACCCGATAAGGTCAAGTCGGTTAAAAAAAAAAATCATTGAAACTGACCCATGAACACCCATAATGGCTCTCGAAGAAAAAACATAAGAAATTTAGTTGTGAGATACCCTATCTATTAATCTAGGTTGCTTCAATTAACATATGAGGATTAAAAAACCTTTGTATTGATGTATCTATGCGTGCCTGTAGGGATGTTAACAAGTCAAATTTGGTACGAGTTTGCCTCAACCCTAACCTGACCCTCTAGCACCCCAATCCGAACTTGACCTAATCTAGCTTAAAAATATATGATTCTTGAGCCTGACCCGACCCTATAAGGTTTAACCTGATTCCAACCCAATTTGACACAGAGAATTCCAAACATATTTTTTAACACATTTTGAAGACCTAAAATACATTAATTTAAGTTAGGAAATTGTTTTATAGATTCTAAGGTGTTACTTTTTCCATTTAAAAAAAGAAGAAATCAAAATTAACATATAAATAAATCATAAACTCTAAGCCTATAAAGTTAAAAGTCAAAAGATTGCAAGAATACTTGGTATATGTATAGGGTATCATAACCCAGTGGGGCGGGTCAGCCAAAACATAAACCTAACTAAAGTCAAAGAATCAAAACCCTAACCAGACCCTAAATCCGAATACACCTAACCCTAACCAACCCTATAGGATTGGGTCATTTAACCCGACCCATTGACATCTCTACAGATATGGATAAAATATGCTTGATAAAGGGCAGGCATATCATATCAATATTTTAATCCCAAGTGATGTGCCAAAATGAATGTATATTATTGTTGCATGATATTACAACATGGATGAAACTAGACAGCAAAGCTTCCAAAAGTGGTATATCACTTGTGGTTACAAACAATCATTAGAGGCCCGGGGTAACTTCTCGGAGGTGGAGACTTTAGAGTACGGATCACCTGTCAATGAAACATGTTACAACCTCCTACCAACATAATCTCACACCACACATTTCATACATGGTAGGTCCCACTTTCTAATCTCATAGTGAGATGTGTGGTGGTAAATCAAGTTGGTAAAGGGTTGGAACAGGTTTTGTTGGCAAAAGATCTATGGCTAGCAAAGGGCTGTAGATGAGGACAAGTTGAAAAGCTCGGCAAAGATACATAAGGTACAAGGTGTGTCGAGGTGGACAAGAGAAGTAAGAGTGTTTAGAGAGTCGACGTGTGTGTGTAATTGTCAGTTGTTACACCTTCAAACGTTGTGTCTATGTATGTGTTTGATTCTGTTTATGTTTATTGAATAAATGTTTGTGCTTTATTTGTTGGTAAAACCGAGAAATGCAATAATTGCAACTGTTTATGACAACTAGGCGCCATTAGGCACTACTAGGCACCACTTCAGCGTAACAGTGAATAAACGTCCGGCCGTTTGTGGAAGCTTCAAAAAATAACTTCTACAAACGGTTGGCATACATATAAACCAAAGTTCACTTTTTACATTTTTGATGTATGCAGAAGAGCAAGAGAGAGAAAATGCTGAGATGGCGCCTATGTGGCACCATCAATAAACGTTTATTGAATAAACGTAAACGGTACCAAACACCCTCTATGTCATCTAGCAAAGTTATCAAATTTCCCTCCAAGGTGATACAAATTGATCATATTACCTTCTGAGGTGGGACACGTGGCATTTTCCCATTGGTACAAATCATATGATTACACCAATCATTTTTGGTCAAATATTTTGTTCATCAGTTGTTGATTGATTTTGATCTCCAACTATATATGTACATATATTTGCATAATTTTGTCCTCCAAACACACAATTGGCATTTCTCTAATAATAACTAGTGGGGACTCATGTGATGCATAGGCTATTAGTCTTTGTTAAAAGAATTTAAGACAAAAAAAGCTAGGGATGCAACTTGGGTGGGCCCAATATGTCTTAACTAAAGCTTTTGACAAGTTGGGTTTGAGTTTTTGAACTTCAACCTAAGCTAGGTTGGGCTTGGGTGGAGGCTTTGGGTAACTCAATCCAGATCTAATCCAATTTGAGCCCTTCCAACATTTTATGATATGTATATATATATATATACATGTTATCAATCTATTCTACAATTCTACTTGGAAATTGGGCTACGCCTAAGCCCAAGCCAGCTTGAGATGTTGGGTTAAGCTCAGGTTGGGTGACTTATGGTTAGGCATGGGTTGACCTCTACTCAACCCAACCCACCCAACTTGCTCCCCAAGAAGGGTCATTATGACATTCTTAATTGTATTAATTTTTATTTTTTATTAAATTGTTATAACTTTTACTAACTTTTTACTTAGTATTAATTTTTGTTATTTTTAAATGGATTAGGGGAATTTAAATTAATAATAATTAAGTTTAAAACTAATAATTTTGTTAACTTTTTAATTTTATCAACAAATTTTGTAGTATCATGTTATTTTTATTATATGATTTAATTAAGATAATAGAGTTAATTAATAAAGTTAGGACTTTAAGTAAGTAAATGAAATAAATTGAATTAAAACTTATTTATTTTTAAAATTATGTAATTATGTTGTCATTAATTAACTAAGCAGTTTAGTATTTGAAAAATAGTGAAAAGATCAATTGTATGGGTCATTGGCTTGACCCTCATTTGTCTTTAAACAGGTAAATATTAACCTAGAATGGAAACAATATATGTGATATAGATAGTTGTGTTACTGAGTTGGGTTGACCTCGTGTTAGTTGCTAAACAGGTCAAATGGATCCAAAATATTCATCTCCTTCACCCGTATATTTAAAAACAATATATTTAGTAGAATTTTTTTTTACCAAAGTAAAATTGTGATATAAATCCTATACGATTAGAGAAAGGTCTAATATGATTGACAACCAAATGTGTGCTAGTAAGGACATTGGAATCTGGTGATAGAGTCAAACCATGGTTTTTAAAGCCAGACCGGATCGGATGATCGGACTGGAAAAATTGGAAATCGGTCAGGTGATCGTTCTGTTTTCCTCAAAAATCGGATTTTCTCCTAAAACATTGATTTTGGTCAGTAAACCGCTAAATCAGGCAGTTAATTGTTTGAATGGTTTTGACCGTTTTTATTTTTTAAAATTTTTAATTTTTTTTTCTCAGAATGGACCGAGCGTTCGGTTCGAACCGTCAGATCGTTCGACCTGATAACTGAACCCCTGACCGGTTCGGTCTCGGGGTCAATTTTAAAAACCATGAGTGAAACAAATGGAAAAATGTTGAAAATAACATCATAGTATACAACAATACAAAATGCCTTTATACCGGTTTTAGTAATTTTTTTCTAAAAAATAATAAAAATTAACAAAAAAGGAAAATCACGGATTCGTAAAAAGAATGTCTAAGGATTTGATTTGGAAAACCAAATCTTACTCAGTAGGACACTATTATGGCCTTATGAGAAAGTGGAGAGATTATAAGGGAATTGGAGATAATTTAAAAGTTCTTATAAATAAAATATGTAAATAGGTGGGACCCTAAAGGGAGAGGATGAATAAGAATTAGAGATACTTTATGACAGAATAATGAGTTCTTTTATTTTTGAGATATAATTGGAGGAGAGAATAGAGGGAAATTGAAATATTTATTGCTTGTTTGTAAAAATGATATAAAATCAAAAATCAAAAAAAGAAAAACAGACATTTCAATTTAAAATAAAACTATTTGAGTGATTGGGGTGCATTTTCTTTTATTTTTTAAGCCTAACCAGGCAATTTGGGTCCCATTACATATCCAAAACGCATCGTTTCTCAATTCAAATTGGAGAGATAATTAATAAGATCCAATTTAATTTTTTTTTAAATCAAATAAAAGAAACTAACTGAGAAGGCAGAAGCCATCCAAGACTTTTCAGATAAGTAATACCAAATAAAATACACATATAACTGCTTGCCGGCTTGCCCCATATTATAATATTATATAGTAGTAGTCAGTAGCCACTATACATATATTTTGATATATAAAAAAGATAATAAAACAAAGTGCCTCATGTCTCTCACCTCAGCTGTATCTATATGTGTATCTCAAATTCTTATATCTCAATCTCCCCATTCACCATTATTTAGTACGAATTAGGTACCACTGTCCAAGCCCCAAAAACAAGAGACAAGAATACGTGTAGAATCTTCTGGATGTTCATAGATCTTCTTTTTTCTTTATTTTATAGTTTGACAGACGACCAACTACCAACTATGACGTCCGGCAGATTCCAGGAATCGAGGCCAAAGCATTAGGATCTAATTAGTTTGTGGTCGAAATTGGAATCAAAATTCTTCAGAATCAAAATTGTTATATGGTCTATTTCTATAGTTTGTTTGATTCAGATAGGAATTGAAATAGAAATTTATAATTGGAATGAGATTTCATTTTCTAAGAGAGGAGGAGGAAATGGCTATTTCCTCAAATGGGGGAATGCCATTTCACTAGGAATGGGATGGGATTCTAATTCCGTCCAACTAAATAGTTGGAACCGTTTGATTCAAACCCCTATTACCGTGAACCAAATGGGATCTTATTGTTATATGATATCTCTAAGTATATCATTTTGAAGTATAATGTGTGCACATATTTATATATATACTAGTAAATGTGAATGTGTAGATGCAACACAATTTTAAACAATAATAATAATTTTAATATCCTTATTATCCGGTTTATACCCATGAAACAAAAATAAACAAATAGAATGTGTTGGTGGATTTAATTCTTTTATTATAATTTCTTTTTTGGACATGTGCATAGAAGACCACTAATTATGCTAATTAAAAGAAGTGACTTGTTACACATTGAAGGGGCTAAAAGAGCTCATGGTAGAACAAAAAGAACATGGGTAAAAGTAGTAAGAAATGATTTAAGCACTAATAATTTAACAGTGATATGGCATTGAATGAAACGGATTAGCAAAACAGGATTCATGTTATCGACCCTATATAGTTGTGAGATAAGGCATGGATGATGATGATATTTCCATTGTTAATAAAGTTCTTATTTATCATATTTATTTTTTTAATATGATAAATATGTAATGCCAAATATGTGTACAGATTTTCTACAATTTTTATTTTATTTTCTATATTTTCTTATTTCTATATACTTTTTAAGTTTTTATTTTATGACATCTTTGGTTGACTCACAATTAAATTTTCATTTACATTTTTTTTTTATTTTTGAGTGTCTTAAATTCTCATTTACATTTCCATAATTAATTATAAAAATAATTCTTATTTATCACATTTATCCTTGTTTAATATGATAAATGTATAATATTTAAGATGTGTCAAATTTGTTTATAAACTTTCTATATTTTTGTAGTTTTTTGTATTTCTATATAATTTTAATTATTATTATTATTCTTATTATTTAATTATGACATCTTTTGTTGACCCATTTTACTTAAACAATTAGATCATCGACCGACCACTTAGATGGAAAAATAGTTTTCTTTTTGAGTTAATTTTAATTTTTTATTCTACTTATATCATTAACAAAAATAATTCTTATTTATTACACTTATTTTTGTTTAACAAAATAAATGCATAACATGAAAGGCATACCCAAATATTTTCAATAATTTTTTATTGTATTTTTTATGTTTTTATCTTTTTAAAATTTTTATTGTTTAATTCTGAAATCATGGGTTGACTTGTTTGACCTAAAAGGTTTAACCATTGACCTACCACCAGAGTAGAAAAAAAATGGTTTCATTTATGGGTTGATTTTAAATTTTGTAGTTTATTTTCATCATTAGTGATACTTCTTTTTTATCACACTGATTTTTGTTATATATATATATAGAGAGAGAGAGAGAGATGTATCCAAACTTTTATTATTTAACTATAACTTCATTGGTTACCCATTTTGACATGAATGGTTGAACTATTTACCCCCTCCTGCATAGAAAAAATAGTTCCATTTTTAAGTTAGTTTTAAATGAATAGGTTTTTTATTTTCAAAATTATTGGATATAGTTTTTTTTTTGTTGCAAAATCATTGGATATAGATTTAATTAGTAAAATTTATTGGTGATAAACAAAATACTTAAAATATTGGATATAGTGATAAGGAAGCCGAGTTAATACCTTACATAGTGGTGGCAATTGGGCGGGTTGGGTTGGGTTTGGTTTGGGTTGAGTTTCAACCTAGCCCATTTAACCCGCCAACCCGTTAATGACCCAATTATGTAAAATTAAATGGGTTGGGTTTAGCCCAAACCTGTTTTAACCCAATCCAACCCGCCCAAACCCATTAATCTTATATTTATGTACTTAAAACAAAAAACTAACTCCATCCAAATAAATAAGTTGGTTATAGCTTAGTGGTAATAGTAGTTGTTATTTACATAGGTGGTGAAAGTTTAAATCACATTACATGCATTATTTTTACACAAGCAACAAAGCCATTTAACTATGTTCGGGCTTCGGATTTAACAAACCACTTAGATTCAAACCGGTCATATCAACTTGAACTATCTAATTGGATTGTCTTTGAGCTAATCACATCAAGAGTGGTTGAACTGTTTAGATCTGGACCAGTCTAGCCGGACCAGGTCCTGACTAAACTGGTTCAGACCGGACCGAGTCGGATTCGGGTTAGTCCCAGGCCAGAGGCTCCAAAGGATCTAGGTCAGCTAGCATTGTTGACCCGTGACTGGTTCGGGTTGGGTTGTATGGGTAAGACCCGAACCGGGTAAAGCAAGTGGGGTACTTTACCCGGTCCGACCCACTTCGAATTTGGGTCGACCTAGATCAGCTTGTGTCGAGTCGGGCCAGGTTGTGTGAATAATGTTTGGACCGGACATCCCAAACCGGGTAAAGCAAGCGATACCAAGCTATCCCGTTTGAGGTCTATTTCAAATTCGAGTTGACCCGGATTGGTATATGTTGGATTGGGTCAAACTGCATTTTAACTGAACCGGACTTGGGTGAAATTGATTTGGATTTATGTTGAGTGAAGTGTGTTGATTCAAGACAACTAAATTTAGTCAACAATTAATAGAAAATTAATGTATTAATTATAAATTATTTAATTCAAATGGAAAAAAAAATGCTAAGGAATTAATACTTATGTTTGTAATGGTTAACCCAACAGTTGTCCACAACCCAACCCAACCCAACCCATTTAAATGGGTGGGTTGGGTGATGGGTTGATCACACAACTCGCCAAGTAAATGGGCAGATTGGGTGGGTTAGATTCAGGGTGAGTTGGGCGGGTTCAACGGATTGGGTGAAAAATTACCACTCCTAACCTTACATATAGGACTTAATGAGAGAGAATTGAATGAAATGAGAACTAGTAGTTCTAATTATATTTTATGCCCTCATAGTTAGAGAAAATTCACATGGCATTTTAATAAAAAAAATCGGAAAGCTCATTTATTTAATATAACAAGATTCAATAAGGGGGAATGATAGTTAATACCTTGAATATTGGACTTAATGATAGGGAATGGAGTGGATTTAAAAGTAGTATAAAAAAATTACATTTCTTTTCCGTTACAATGAAAAAGGACCAAAGTAAAAAATAAGGATATTTCAGTCAATACAAATTCTACAATTCAGACCTCATTCTTACTTTTAATAGTACTATAGATATAGTAGATAATAGGTAAAGCTAAACCCACCCCAAGCATTCATTCGGTTGGGTTAAGATTGAGAATATTGGGTGTTAGGTTGAATTAGAATTAGGGTTAGGGTTGAGGTTTTAATGTAATTAATTTGGTTAAGATTGACCTCCACCCAAATTAACCGAATTTGGATCTGGGCTCAGCATAGCGTCCCAACAGGCATGGGAACATCTTGTCAGGGAAGACAAGGGAGATATTCCCTATTCTATGCCATGGCTGCAATGACTGCTCGGACCGGTTGTTGGGACCAGACCCCATCTAGAATTAAATTGGCCCAAGTTACATCCTATTAGTGGACTTTGGATCTTCTGCCCATAATAAAACTCTGCTCATGTTTATCCATAAATTAATTAAAAATAACCAAAATATTATATTTTATTAATAAAAGGCATCAGGATTGAGTTAAACAATTAATATTGTATAATATTAATAAAATGAATTAAAATAACTTTGATGTGACTTGAATGTATATGAAATTAAATAACTTCGTCAATAAATTAATATTAATATTATATAAATATATGTATATACATACTAATATTATTGGACAAATCATAATCAGGTGGGATTGGGATGAATCTATATCGGATTCGATTATAAATGGATCTAATTTTGAAATTCAAATGTGGATTAATGTATCTGATTTTGAACTTGAACTTGGACAATCGGAAATAACTGACAGTCCTTTTTAAAATTGGCATGTTGGAAACAGAAATAGTTTTACGTCCTGCGTGATAAGTCACTAGTTTAATCATATTGGTCAAACAATCAATTTCTAATGTCATAACTCATAATAATATAATAAAAATATCAAAATTACATAAAATATAAAAAACATGAATTAATGTTTTTTTTTTCTGACAAACAGTTTGATGGTAAAGTGAAGCATGAGAGCATAGTATCTGACGGCACATTGAGAATATCTTCTGTACTTATATTAAATTTATGGAAAGATGTAGACTATGTCTAACTTGATGCATTGCTCTCTTCAATAAATCTTACTTCCAATGAACCTGGAATTATAGCAAGGTGATAATACCTTAAAACTTAAAGCACTTACTAATATTAAAGCTTAATAAAGCTGGTTTGCGTGAAGGGATGATGTTTAATTAGTAAACGAGGACAGATCCCAAGATTAAAGGGTCCCTAAAATTGCACCAAACGTTTAATTAGTTGACTTAAAAAGGAAGCGCTCCTTTCAATGTTGACTCTTTCCTCTTTTCCTCTATAATCCAAAAGAATGTAATAACCAATGAATTGAATTCAGTGGACCGGCAACCGCAGACGAAGTCTCAGTTCTGACTCTGCGAGGCGAGGCCACATCTTTAAAGGCATATCCAACACTTTCCAACTCTTCTCTTCCGTTAACAGTTAAAGAAGATTTTTTTTTTTTCATTCTTTTTCTTCTTCTTCTTCATTTTATCTGAATTTTTGTTGGTCCTCATAATACGATGAGGGTCCCCTCACCTTTAATTTCTTTTAGTTGAAGATAAATAATTGTACGAAGAATTAGTACTAATTAAATTTTCTCCTGTACTGTCAAAATACGTCCCACCGCAATTAACGAGGAAGGGAAAATTACACTAAAAGCCAGGATTCGAAGGGGCTTAACAGCTAGGCGAGCTCCCCACCCAAACGGCAAAGGAAAAAGAGGGATCGTAATTTATAATAATGCGTGCTCAATCCAAAAGCGATGTACAGAAATAGAAGCATTTCATCTCAAATTCTCATGTCCCCCCCGGTCCATAAATTCATAATGCGTGCTCCTCCAATACTCCCTCCACTCTTTTTCACTCCTCCTTGCTTGTACGAAATACAAATCGTATGGTAGAGTGTAGATCCATCCGTTTGGACTTAGGAGTTCAATCCAAAAGCTCTATTTCTACAATTACAAGGCTTCATTTTGCTTACATCCCTAATCCCTTTCATGATGAGTTGGACCCTGTTCAGGCTCTGCATTCATTGGGCAATTCCGCGGCCCCATCCTTACATCCCTGCCCACAAGACCCTATTGCCATATATTGGGAACATCTCCCAATGAATAACATCAGAGACATTTCCAATGCATACATACTTCATGCTTGTTGTGCCTCACTCTTGTGAGTTTAGAAAGAGAAGTGGATAAGAATTTACGGCTTCAACTTATTCCAAATCTCTTGTACCAGTCCAAATTGAAATCAATTTGGATGAATTAAACAGACCAATAAGATATATTGAAGTGGACCAATTCAGACTTAATGGTCTAAAGCATTTATTAGATTGGATTGGACTTGGTCTATTGGTGTTGGATTTCTATTGATATTGGATTGGATCAGGTTGAATAAATATCGAGTCCATTGATAAGGTTTAGATTAGAACAAATCTAAATTATAATCAATTTAAACATGGGAAATTGTCTAAAGCTCATCATGAGTTTTCACCATTTCTCTTGAGGCTCAGTTCGGAAGGAGTACAAATGCAAATATGTACAGTACTTTTACTGTACATATTTGCATTTGTACTCCTTCCAAACTGAGCCTAAATTCACCATAACTTTTTGAAATGTCTAAAACTCACCATGTCACTAACTTGATGTTAAACAGACTAACGAGAGTTAATATATTACCATTTTACCCTTCATAGAAAAATATAAAATACATACCTATATATTTTAATATTTTAACTACAAAAACATGAAAAAAAGGGAAAATATTCAAAAAATATTTTCAAATATAAAATACATAAAAACATAGAAATTACAAAAAAAAAACTATACAAATTGAAAAACAAAATCAGAAAATAAAAATTGTAGAAAAAACACCTAAAATTATAGAAAAACATAAAAATTGTAAATAAATAACAAAAAGATACAGAAAAATTTATAGATTAATGTAGAAAATGGAAAAATGTAAAAAAACAGAAATTATAAAAAAACATTGGAAATTATAACAAAACACTAAAAATTCAAAAAAAAACAAGAAAATTGAAAACTGAAAAAGACAAAAAACTCAAAAAATATAAAGATTGGATAAAAAAAGAATTGCAAATATACATATAATGATAAAGGTTCAAAAATTATATATTATAGAAAAAGTAAAAAACACAAGAAAGTGATAAAATTTTCAAAAAGATAATAAGGACCTACACAAAAATACATAAAATGATGAAAATTTAAAAATATCAACTAAAAAAAGAAAAAATTAAAAAAATGATATTTTTTAAAATTATATATTTTAGAAAAAATAAAAAATTACAAACAAACTAATAAAATGATAAAATTTTTCAAAAAATAAACAAAATTGAATCCAAAGATTATTGCAACAAAATTTCAAAAAAAAAAAAAATTCAGACAATAGGATAAAAATTTACAAAAATATTTCTTTTGCATAAATTTGTAGAACCCTCGATGGCGATTTACGTTCCAGATTCAAAAGAATACATTGCAAATGCTTCAAAACATCAAAAATCTTTGAAATTTCTGATTGTCTTCTTTCAAATCTTCAAACAGTTTTGTGCGGCAGCGACCTTCAAACAAAAACGAGAGAGAGAGAGAGAGAGAGAGAGAATGACCCTTTTCCCCTAATTCCCCATTCAAGGGTAATTTGGTCATGAAAATTGTTACTTATGCTGACATGATCATTTTGTTAAGAAACATTAACAGTGCACAAACGGAAAGTGAATTTTGAAAAATAAAACTCACTGACATGGGTTCCATGGACATTTTAAAAAATTGTCGTGAGTTTAAAGAAATGCTGAAAACTTGTTTGAGACAATTTCCCTTTAAACATATTGAACGGTCCAAAATAATCCAAAATATTCATTAGATTAATTTGGACGTAATCCATTTATAATGTATTCATATTGGACCGGATTGAATTGGACCAAAACTGATCCAATTGACACCCCTACCCACAATACACTACCTGTGTATTGGGAGGAGAGAGGGCAAATGGACAAGCACATTCACATTTAACAGTGGACCATAAGAAGAAGAAGAAGATTCATTTCATGATCAACCATCCACCACCACCTGAGTGTTGAGTGCTGAGGCTGAGTGAGTAGTGAGGAATGGCGCCTGACTGTGATTGGTACACACGGTCCACAGTTGGCTCCACGCCAACCTAGAGACAGATGTATGCTCTGCTTTATGCGACTCCACGTGCAAGCATTGCTCGTGCCAACAACCAACAACATGACCCCATTCCTAAAATACCCCTCCCTTTCTACTAAAGTCCTAAGTCCTACCATGTAATTAGTATGGTAATATGATCATCCCTTCTTCCCTCCATTTACAAAAGCTTAGTTGGAAGCCATGTGACTGGGGGCAGCTTTTTGTGTTTATTTTTTTATCTTTTTGTGAGTAGTATTGATTATCAATTTATCATCCCATTATTCCCATTTTCCCATTACAGACTTCAAGCTTATTATTGGCTCCAAACCTCCACAACTCGGCCCCAACCCACATCCCATGCTTTGAGTTTTTGACTGAACTCGTCACCCACCTCTCTCTCTCTCTCTCTCTCTAAACGCTTTTTTAAACGCTTCCGGTTTACAATTTACGGAGAAGACACACACAATCTCTGGCTCTGTCCTCGGTCTCTCTCAAAACGCTTTTTAAGCTTCTAATTTTCATTTCTTTAACCTTCTTCTTCTACTTCTGTCTGGCTTCCTTCCATGACGTTTAGCTCGAAATCTCGTCGTCTTCTCCTGTGGTTTTTGTCGTTTTGTTTCACCTCGATCGAGGGATGCAGGGATTAGTATTTGGGATGTTGCATTCAACTTTCCCGCTCTCGAAAAAATAATGAAAATTTTCTCAAGGTCTCTCTTCTCTTCTCCGTCTTTGTTTCCAATTTCCATGCCTTTCCTACCACTTTTTTTTTTTTTCGTTCTATCTCTGGATTCTTTTTTCTTAAACAGCTATTTTTCAGTTATTGACTTATTGCTGCTATTGTTGCTTTTACTTCCTCTCAGTGCTATCTCGTTCATCAGAAAGTAAAAATGAATACCAGAGTCCGGACGACGTCGCAGACCATGAAAGCTCCAATGAAACATGAAAAAGTAAGCTCCATTGATGAATATCCGAACTGAGCCTCTGTTTCTTATTGAAATACATGGTCGCTTTTGTACTGGGGAATCTCTAGACCGTAAAATCTCTTCTCAGAATTGATAAGTAGCTAGCACCGGGGAAATTCCGTTTTGGGTTTCTGATTTTTCTATGAATATTGATTCATCTTTGGTGGAGAGATTTCATAAGGTTAAACCTCAGAGAAAAAATGAAAAGTATGCATCTATGAAGAAAATACCACATTGGTTTCCAAATTTTTGGAAATTTGGCTCCTTTCTTAAACTATCCTTTTCTTCTTGATGGAAATGTTCTCTTCAGTCTTCACTTCCTA
Source organism: Nelumbo nucifera (assembly GCF_055504915.1). Lineage (NCBI taxonomy): Eukaryota > Viridiplantae > Streptophyta > Magnoliopsida > Proteales > Nelumbonaceae > Nelumbo > Nelumbo nucifera. The sequence continues at coordinate 96,330,191 of NC_142649.1, forward strand.
TATGTATTTTTTCCTTTAAAAAGTAAAAGCTGAGTTTTTTCTTTACCTTGTTCTTGTTCATGCTGATTGTAAAATCTACTTTGACCTGTAATCAAATAATCAAAATAGGATGGTTTCACCATTTTTTTTTTCTTCCCAGAAGCAATGGGAGAGTGATCAATCGTTTCTCTTTTCTTTTTATTTGATTTTTGAAGAAGGAGAAGATGGAATTTCAGGAGAACAGATTAATGGATTCCCAGAAAGCAACTACAAGTAGACGTCACTCAAGCAGAGAAAGGAAAATGGTGTTACTACAAGATGTATATATGCTTCCCTCTATAAACCAAAGATTGTTTAGATTTCATATAATCCTTTATTCTCTTTTGATTTCTGATTTGGGTCACTGTTCAAATTTCAAATTTGCAGGTTGATAAACTAAAAAAGAAGCTTAGGCATGAAGAGAATGTTCACAGAGCTCTGGAGAGAGCTTTCACAAGACCTTTAGGAGCTTTACCTCGTCTTCCTCCTTACCTTCCTCCATATGTTAGTACTCTTTATTAAATTAAATATCTTTTTCGTTTGCACTTGATCTCCTCTCCTCCCTCCTATAAGCCAGAATAAGAAATAATACTTATAGAACTAAATGAAGAAGGGCGAATGGCATTAGTGGAAAACATGCCGGAACAGAAAAATTCGAGGTGCACAGATAACTTCATGAACCAACATGAGAATAACCCAATATTTATTATCTGTGTGTCTCTACATGGCCTTTTGGTTTTCTCTATTGCAGACATTGGAGCTTCTTGCCGAGGTGGCTGTTTTGGAAGAGGAGGTTGTTCGGCTTGAAGAGCAGGTTTTGAATTTCAGACAAGGCCTCTATCAGGAAGCTGTCTACATATCATCCTCCAAGAAGAATACTGAGAGTCTGAAGGAACTCTGTGAGCCATACCCATGTCGCAATTCCAAACAGGAACAAGTCAAGGCTTCCTCTCAAGCTGAATGCAGTTTGGCGACCTCCATTGCAAGGATTTTACCCTCTGTCCTTGTCAATTCTTCGGCTTCAACTCAATTGGCTTCTGAGCCCATTCCCAATCGAACAGGGCATTGTGCTATTCGTTCCACAATTGAGAAACAACTCTCGAGGAGAACTCATTCATTTTCAGCTTTTCTGGAAGATGGGCGTGGAAAAGAGAATCAGTCCTGCACTAATTCAACAAAGAATAATAAGCAATCTCCAAAAGACACAGATGCTAAAGTCAAAACTCAAGTAAGGAGGCCACCCTCCATTGAGCATAGATCAGTAGATAAGCGTTTGGATCCTCTGAAGCTTCAGGTACGTTTTACCTATTTTCAATACAGAGAAGCCCTGGATGTCTTCCCCTACTACTACTACTACTACTACAATGAATTTGAATATGGGTTTCTGAATGTCCAGAGAGAATGTGGAGTCAATGACCAAGAGAGTGCTGAAGAGAGCAATTCAGTTATTCCCGAAGAAACAATACCAGGAGGCGGAAGTAGCAGTGCTAACAAAATTTCTGAGGACATTCTGAAGTGCCTGTCAAGCATTTTCTTAAGGATGAGCAGGCTCAAGAATAAGGGAATGGAATTTGATATTTTGCCTGCCTTTTCGGGATTAACATCTAATAGAAGTTCTGAAGAAATAGAGTTCATAGATCCTTATGATATTTGCTTGGAATTTGGAAAGAGAGATATTGGTCCATATAAACACCTATGTGTGATTGAAGTTAGTTCAATCGATCCAAATCGAACAACAAACTCTTTGTTTCTAATCCGGAGACTGAAGTAAGTTTTTGAACTCTAAATTAGATTGGTTTCTTTTACTCATGCCATAAAAAAGTGATCAGTAAAGATATTTTGTTAATTTTCAGGCTGCTCCTTGGAAGACTTGTGTCTGTCAACTTGCAGGGTCTTACCCATCAGCAGAAGCTTGCATTCTGGATCAACATATATAATTCCTGCATGATGAATGTACGAGCAAAAATGACTATAAATCAGAATTGACTTCTTTGTGTTAAGTAAAACTGTACAATTTTCATAAATGCTTTCTTTGTTATGTTCTTTTCTGCATGTTGCATTGTTCTGTGACGTCCATTTTACTCTTACCCATATTAAGTGGAGACAAGAAAAGGCTATTTACTGCTCCGTATTGGTTCAGGCTTTCCTCGAGTATGGGATACCTGAGAGTCCTCAGAAGGTTGTTGCATTGATGCAGAAGGTAAGAGTTATTCAGGACTCCTTTTTTCTTTCCATATTGTATGCTTCCTCATTTTCATTTATTATATATACTTCATTGTTTCTATTTAAATTACTGCTGTAACTCAAATTCTGATCACAATCTAAAATCCTTGTATCTTTTGCATTGTTGAGATCAATGAATGCAAATCTATGAGATTTATCTTCAGTACACCACCATAACTGAACATGCATAGACTAGATATGAGAATATGACCTCCAGCATGAGTTGCTCATGGAGGTTTACTTGGGAATATTTCTCTTTTATTCTGTTGAGAAAGGGGTTTCATGATTATTGATCACCAATCATGAAAATAGGAAAAAACAAAAAGTGGATTGGGAGGCAAAAAATGGAAAACTAATTATCCAAAGCCTCTGATTCTTCCTACAATTTGATTGTTTATCATCTATAATGGTTACACTTATCCAGCCTGTAGACAATTTCCTGGACTCTTATGACATATATCTTCATTGACATTGACATTGACACTCTAGAGGGATGCAAAGATACATGATATATGAAGTTCACTTCCCTTTTACTTGCTCAATGGATTCTTGAACTGTTGCCTATCCCAAATAAATAAGAAAGCACAAAGGAATAAATGACTATGGTCATCTGCATTTTTAACCAAATGCTACTGCTAGGATATATCATTTGGAGTTTCCAAATGAAGATGTGTGGTGTAAAAGACTTGGACCTTAGATTTCTTCTTGTTCAAGATGCTCAAACCTTAGATTTCTATACCAGTCTCAGCAAAAGCATACAATGATGCATCAATCTTTTTGTATCTATCAGGCAACAATAAATGTAGGTGGTCACTTGCTGAATGCGCTGACAATTGAGCATTTCATCCTGAGACTGCCTTACCACTCAAAACATGTAAGTTCTACTCAGTTTCAATTTCTTTTGTGTCTGTTCTGTAGCAGAGTAGAAAAGTGATCTTTCTTAGTTTCATTTTGTTTTGGTGGGATGGGGATTGTTCTCCAGATTAAGAGTATTTCTGGTGCTGATCAACTATCATTTTTCTTGTGATTTCTGATCAGACCTATACGAAAGGTACAAAAAATGATGAGATGACTACACGTAATATCTTTGGCCTGGAGTGGTCTGAACCCTTGGTTACATTTGCACTTTCCTGTGGAAGCTGGTCATCTCCTGCGGTAAGTTTGTTCACTTTACCATACTTTGCCTATGTTTCCTTCCCAATAATGAGAGAGAGAGAGGGAGAGAGTTCACTGGTGTGTTGTTTTTGGTTAAGATGATCTCTCTGCTACTTCTAATACAGAAGTAAATGTTGTCAAATGAAGGTGAGAGTGTACACAGCATCACAGGTTGAGAATGAGCTAGAAGCAGCTAAGAGGGATTACTTACAAGCAGCAGTCGGTATTTCAACATCAAACAAATTGGCTATCCCCAAACTGTTGGACTGGTATCTACTCGACTTTGCAAAGGACTTGGAGTCATTGCTGGATTGGTTGTGCCTCCAGCTACCTACTGAACTCAGGCAGGAAGCAGTTAAGTGCCTGGAAAGAGGGAGAAGAGAGCCTATTTCACAGGTAGTACAAGTGATTCCATATGAGTTCAGTTTCAGGTACCTACTACACCAATAAAAGATTTTTTCTTCCTCATGTAATATTCAGTCTAAACATTTTTTAAGGGCGTTGGGATGAAGAGTCTGTACACAGTTACACTGAATATAGAAAAAAAGCAAATATATAATTTATCCATCTGTATGTAATTGTTTTGGGTGTGGGGATCCCTTTATTGTATTTGTTTCTGGAAAAGAGCTTTACATGAAAAAAGGCCATTTCATTGAGTTCATTCTTGGTATTACCCATGGATTTTCAACTGTCTACTCTCTTAATTATGTATTAGGATTGACTGAAGAAAATAATAAATGGTGGTTGAGTCTTACATGGACTGGAAGGTTCATTTAAACAAACAAGAAAAGGGTCTAAGAATATAAAGAAGAGGAATTGAAGCTGACAAGCTGACAAGCAAACAAGAAATTGATAGCCAATGCAGTTCGGTTTGTCCCTCTTTAGGATGGTGTCGATGCAAGTTAATTGTTCACTTCCAGGTCATAAGCATAAGAAAACACTAATATGCAATCTGCATTGGTTTGAATTACATAGCATAATACCCATTGTTAAGCCCTTTGTATAGCTGTTTTGTTTGATGGCCCCTTATCAAAATGAAATCAAAAGGCTTTCCTTGCTTGGTGGTTGGGACCAACTGCAATTCTCTTGGTCCTCTACTCTTGAATGTTGGTAATGGGTGCCTTTCTTCATTGCAGTGCAAACAAAAAGGCCGCCAATGGACGAGGACATCAAATCTACACCATCCATGATCCAACTGCTAACAGTATACCAGGAAATAAATGAACAGTCATCAGTGTAGTAACATCTAATGATAGAGCACCTATAAATAGTCTCTAAACTCCAAAGATCCAAAAAGAACAAGAAAAAATGTTTACAAAAAAAAAAAAAAGAATGTCAGAGGGTGTTTCATGTTTGTCATTGATGCGTTTTTCTACCATTGCATTTAAATAAATTGCTATATCAGCATTTTAGCATAAAAGAAAGAAGTCTTTTTTTGTTAATACTTGAGTTGATAGATCATAAGACATGCTACAAAGCAACCGCGTTTGAGATTGTGGTTTTAGTTAGAGAACAAAGGAAATATTGCTTATAAATCAAATTGAGAAGACAATTCAACAGAACATTAAGCATTCAAAAGAACATAATGATTTAGGGTTTGTTTGGTTAGCGGAAAGAGGGGTTTGGAATCAGAATTGGAATGAACCATTTCAATTCCAACTGTTTTTTTTTTTTTTCTGGGACAACAATTCCAACCGTTTGATTGGGTGGAATGGGATTTCAATTCTCGTTCTTGGCAGAATGACATTCCCTCATTATTTGAGGTAATAACCATTCCGGCATCCCCCTTGAGAATGAGAATTTCATTCCAGCCGGCCAAAAAAAAAGTGACTAATCCCCAACCCTATTTCTCTTTACCCGACACCACCCGCTTTGGGAATCATGTATATTTTATTGAATTCGATCCTGATTCTTGAATCAACCAAACAGTCGGGGAATAGGCAATTCTAATTCTGATTACATGGGATTCCGATTCTAATTTTGATTCTGACCACGAACTTTATAGTTGATTTGGAAAATAAGGCCGAGTTTGGAAGGAGTATAAATGCAAATATGTAGAGTGCAAAACCTTATCGAGTTGAGATGGCGACAGATGACCCAAAGTCTAATGCTTTAACTGAAAGCAAGAAAACAAGTCCTGGACAGTGAAAAGTGAAAATGGTTTCTTTTGTCTCAGCCTCGAATAGTAGGAATAAGACTCAACAGAAGTTGATGAAATGCATTCTTATGTACATGCCTGTATGCATTTGGTTAGGCGGGTTACTCCAACCCATCCCAAACAGACTACGATTGGAAGGGGAAATATAAATCCTATTCCTACAAGAAATCCATATTTGGATTCAATCCCATTCAAGGACAGTGCTTCGTGGATAAGATTTCGAAACAAATGAAATCCAAATGGGACAGACTTTCTTTCTCATGGCGAAGTTCTGAAACTTACCTTGACATGAAATAACCTCATTGTACACGAGACCGAGAAAGGCCAAAAGAAGTGAATTATTGGAATGAAAAACATGACAGCTTTGCAAAGGTCCAATCCGCCAGACCAAATTCAAGCAAATCCTAATACTCAAAAATCTGGCTTTGTCGCATTCTCGAGAAGCTCTGGGGGGTTAAGGCAAGCAGAGTGGCCCTCTCACGCACTAGCACCATCCGTAAAAGCTATATGAAGTAAAGAGCAAGTGCTTTCCAAGTAGAGATCGCTATTTGGTGGGGGTATGATATACATACTAAAAACACAGCTAGGATGATTGTACTAAAAAATTGTTTTATAATAAAAAAAAAAAATTGCTTTGAAATTTAGGGGAAATTTAATTGTACGTTTTTCTTAAGTTATTTAAATTTAATATGAACCCATGATATGATGCTCGTGCATAACCATTCTATAAACCAAAGTGTTTTAATATGCGTATTGATGATTTAACAGAATTGATTACATTAATAAGTTGACATAGTTAAGTAGACATATAGATAGGGGACTAGTTTGATTGCCATATCTAAACAAAATCTTGCACTAGCAGCATGGTTGGGACCTTTTAGCAACCTAACCTTTTTTTTTCTTGGAACTTTCGACTTGAAAGAGAAAATAAATTTCCTGGGTTAAAAGTTTTGTATGATCGATATCACTTTGGTTCCATATATTTGTTTGCTTTGCAGGAAAACATTATACAAGAGTTTTTTTTTTCAGTATTTTGTTTGGTTGGGTAAAAAAATTTAAAGTTTTGAGATATATTTTTCTTACAGTTAGATATTGCCAGAAGACTTTTAGGCCATGTTTGAGAGTGCTTAAAAATAAGCCTGAAATAAGTGGTTATTTTTAAAAATAAGGGCTTATTTTTTAAGCCCAAATTTCTAGCTTTTTTTAAGGGATAAGTAGACTGCAATCTACCTCAGAAATCTGAAATTACAGCCCCCTCCTAGTCTACTAATTGCCCCTTTTTATGTGTCCATACAAAAAACACTTATTAAAATTTTTTTCTCCCATAATTGTCCTCGGTGGATTTTTAGAATACCAATTATACCCTTTTACAAAGACACTTTTATAAAAGTAATTTTCCAAAAGTAAAGTATTTTTTACAAAAACACTTATTAAAGTAGTTTTATGAATGCACTTTTACAAAAGTACTTTTATGAAAGCACTTTTATTAAATTACTTTTATAAAAGTATTTTTACGAAGCACTTTTATAATTATGAAAGTACTTTTATGAAAGAACTTTTATGAAATCGCTTTTACGAAATCACTTTTATAAAAATACTTTTATGGAAGTACTTTTATAAAAGCACTTCTATCAAAGTACTTTTATTCATTCACTTTGGATTGGATATTTTGAAATTTTGAAAGAAAATAAAGGACAAAAGAGTCACAATTGCTTATTTAAGTGCTCATTAGAGAAAAAGACCACCAAACACCCAATATAAAATAAGTGCATATTTTTTTAAAATAAGCACTTGAAAAAGTTGGGTGCCAAATGCAAATAAGTGCTTATTTGAATAAGCACATGTTTTTAAGCACTTATTTTTAACATAAGCACTCCCTAACATGGCCTTGATCTTTTATTTAATATAAGTTGCTCTACAAACCATTGACTTGGATTTCCTATTATCTTTTGTTTAACAAAATAAGGATCCATTAAAAACATCAATGATACATTATGCACCCTCCTTATAACATGAGCAGCATGCACATTCATTTTATTTACATAAACTAGAGATATGTTATCAAAAAATGTGATGAGGTGCTTGATATGTTCAATGAGGGGTAAGATTCTCTAACTGATGTTTCTATTGGCTTATTGAATGCATTCTAGGATAGCTTTTGCATAAGAAAAGAGAATGGCTGAGGTGAGGCCTTCGAGATCAAGCATCTCAGGCCTCTAATGATCGCCCAGAGTTCTGCTTCGCCTACTGTTGGAGGGAGATTCAAAATTTTTAAGAATCTCCTCTCTCTCTCTCCCCCTCTCTCTCTCTCCCCCCCTCTCTCTCTCTCTCTCTCTCTCCCTCCCTCCCTCCCTTTTTTTTTGCTTTAGTTGTCTTTTCTCTCTTTCACTCCTCTTACATGTACGTAAAAAAATCTTGTACTACATTGCTTGGGAAAAGACTTGGCTTGGAGTATATTACTAAGATTGCTCTCCCTATGGGTAAGGACCCATAGGAAGAGAGCAATAAATATATCTTTTACATGCATGTGAGGGGGGTTAGGGGTGCTTTTCACACACGCGCACAATGATCTGGCCGGGTCGGGGTGCGAGCGCGTGTGTATGTGTAAGTGTATGCATTGTTCTAGAGAGACACTTCTCTTTGAAAGGACATAGATGTGTCCATTCGGGTGACTGAGAACACTATAAATGGAGTGGTAGTCAACCTAGTGACATCCAACAAAAACAATCACAATTCTCTGCCTGTCTTATTTTCTTGAGCATTCTCTTTGGTGGTTCGCAAAGGCCTAGTAAGCGAGTGCTCGCCTACCAGACAAAAATCTTAAAACCGCATTTATGAAACTTATCTCTACTAACCCCATTATAAGTAGTCAATAGTTCTTGATTTCTCTAAGATTGGACATTTCAATGGAACTAACTATAAGCGTTGGAGACAACACATTCTTTTTGCCTTAGAACAATTAGGGGTAGCCTCTACTTTGATTGAACCAAACCCATTGAATATGGAAAAACCAACCCATTTTGTTGTTGTAGAACATTGGATCATTACTGACCACCTCTCCAAGAACCATATCCCGAATTGCCTATCCAATAAATTTTACAATGTTTAATGCTCCTACAAATTTGCCTATGAAATCTGGATTTCTTTAGACAATATATATGCTCTGGAAAATGTGGAAAATAAAAATTATGTCATTACCAATTTCTTGCACAAAGGAAAGCATGACATTATTAGACAAATTTATTGTTAGTTCTTTCATAGAGAAATTGCCACATATATGGAATGATTTCAAAACAAGTATGAAGCACAAGAGAAATGACACTACTTTGGACCAAGTAGTGGTCCAAATCAAAATAAAAGAAAAGAATAGAAAGAAAGATGATGAGAAAAATCAGATTTTCAAAACCAATCTAGTGGAGGAAATGACTATAAAATTCAAAAAGAATTTGAATGTGAAAAATGACTAGAAATTCAAGAAGGATTGTCATTACTGAAAGAAGAAAGACTTTGGGAAACCCAAAGTCAACTTAACTGAAGATGTCATTGCAGCAATGGTAATCGAGGAAAACATGGTTGATAAACCAAAGGAGTGGGTATTGGACATAGTGCTACCAAGCACATATGTGGAGATTGTAGCTCATTCTATGAGTATACAACTCAGACTGAAGGAGAGCAAGTCTTCATGGGAAACTCACGGACTTCGAAGGTCATTGGCAAAAGAAAGGTGCTCCTGAAACTGACTTCGGGAAAGATCCTAATACTGAATGATGTGCTACATGTGTTAGAAATCATGAGAAACTTGGTATCAGGTGTATTCCTCAACAAAATAGGACTGAAACTCACATTTGAAGCAGACAAAACTGTGTTAACTAACAATAATGTATTTATTGGAAACAGATGTAATGCTAGTAGATTATTTGTATTGAATATTTCTGATATTATTATGAATAAGAATGATTATTCTTTTGCTTATATTGTTAAATCTTTTGATATTTGGCATGCTAGACTTGGACATCGTAGTGCTCATTATTTAAAATGATTATGCAAGTTATAAATTTTGAATGCTCCTATTGATTTTACAAGTTTAAAATGTCAAGTGTGTAGAAGCAAAATTCACTAAAAACCTCGTAAAAGAGTAGAAAGAGAAACTGAATTACTGCATCTTATACATAGTGATTTAAGAGATCTTAAATTTCACGAAGCTAGAGGAGGAAAATGTATTATATAATCTTCATAGATGACTTCTCTCTAGATATGCAAAAGTAGTCTTACTTATATCAAAGGATGAAGCTAAACAAGATTTTATAACATATACAACTAAAGTAGAAAATCAGGGATTGAATATGATGGAGAAATAATCAGAAAATTTGTTGAAGATAATGGATTTATACATGAAACTACAACCCCTTATTAACCTGGATCTAATGGAGTAGCAGAAAGACTTAACAAAACATTAAAATAAATGATGAGTACTATGTTAATTAGTTTAGGTGCACTTCTGAATTTGTGGGGTGGGGGGAGGGGAAGCAATCCTAACAGCTTGTCACTTGCACAATAGGTCTTGTTTGCTATAGCATCCATATAAAAACTTGTGGTTCATCAAATGGACATAAAAACAACTTTCTTAAATGGAGAATTAGAAGAAGAAGTTTACATTAGGCAACCTGAATGCTTTATAGTGCTAGGACAGGAGAACAAAGTATATAAACTAATTAAGTTTTTGTATGTCTTAAATTAAGCTTCCAAACAATAGTATGAAAAGTTTGGTAATGTGTTAATGACAAATGGATATAGCAGAAATGATTTTGACAAATGCGTATATAGCAAGTTTGTAGATGATAAAAGAGTTATAATATGCCTATATGTTGATGATATACTGATAATGGGTACAAATGTGGACGTAGTAAAAGAAACAAAACAATTCTTAATGTCTAAATTTGATAAAAAGTTTGATGGTGCATTAATGACAAATGGATATAGCAGAAATGATTATGACAGATGCGTCTACAACAAGTTTCTAGATGATAAAAGAGTCATGATATGCCTATATGTTGATGATATGTTGATAATGGGTATAAGTATGAATGTCGTAAAAGAAACAAAATAGTTCTTAATGTTTAAATTTGATACTAAAGACATGGGTGGGGCTGATGTAACCTTAGGGATTAAAATCCATAAACAATAAGGAAACTATATCCTCTCTCAATCACACTATGTGGAAAATATACTTACAAAATTTGGACACTATGACTGTAAGCTTGTTAAGATACCTCTTGATTGCAGTATCTACTTAAGAAAACATGTAGGAGAACATTTTTTCACAAAAGGAGTATGCAAGCATAATTGAATCTATGTCATACTTAATGAACTACACAAGACTAGATATAGCAATAATGGTTGGAAAACTAAGTCAACATACTCATAATCACAGGAATGAACACTGCGAAGATTTAGTAAGACTGTTGAAATATTTAAAGGGAACCATAAACTATGGTTTGCATTATTTAGGTTTTCTTCTTTTTTAGAAGGCTTTATTGATGCAAATTGGATTTCAGATAGTATTTCCACTAGTGGGTATGTCTTTACCCTAGGAGGTGGAGCAGTTTCTTAGAAATTAGTAAAGCAGTTAGGGTTGTTCATAACAAAACCCAAACCGATCAAACCGACCAACTTGGTCTGATCCAACCCGAGTCGACTGGTTTTTCTTCAACACCGGTTGGTTTCAGGTTACAAAAAAACATAAACCGATGGTTTGGTTTTGATTTCGGTTTTCATGTGTGAAAATTGAAACCAAACTGACCTGAACCGACTTAGATATATATTATATATATAATATATTTTAGATATTATATATATATCTGATATATTTCAATTTTATTATATATTTTAGATATATATATATATATATATATTTGTGGAAATATATATATTTCAGCTTTATTTTGGAAATATACATATTATATATAAAATTTCAACTTTAATCCATCAAATCATTTTTAATTTCCAAGCATCCAGCCTTCGCTTCTTAGACTTGAATCCTTTATCGTTCGCACCGAGAGAATCATTCACAAAACCAACCCAAACTGACTCAAACCGGCGAGGTCGGTTTTACTTAGTACAAGGTCGGTTTCGATTTCATTTCTAAGTAAATCGACCAGGTCGGGTTGGTTGGAAAAATGCCAGTAAACTAACCTAACCCGACCCATGAACAACCCACTGTAATACAAGTTTGACAATGGAGGTCAAATTCATTGCATTAGAATTGGCAGGGTCTGAAGTAGAGTGGCTAAGGAACTTACTAGTAGATATACTAGGATGACAATTTTCCCCATCCTGATGGGGACCTGACTTCCCCGACCTCATCGGGTCGGGGATGTGGATTGTTTTGACTGGGTGGAGATAGGGATGGGGATCGAGGTCCTCGCCCAGCCCCGACCCCGATTATATATATATATATGTTATTTATATTAAATATACTATTATATTATTTATATTATAATATTTTATATATATCAAAACATATTTAAAATATTATTTATAATTTATAATTTATATTTATTTTAAGTAAATTTATTTTTCAAAAAAAAATACTGTTATCTAAAAACATTTTGGGGATTCGGGTCCCCGCGGGGAATCCATCCCCATTGGGGATCAGGGATGGAGGACAAATTTTATTCTCATTGGGGATGAGGTTAATTTGAAAATCGGGGTCGGGGATGGGGAATATGATCCCTGCCCCGAACCTACCCCATTGCCATTCCTAAGATATATCACTTTGGCCATGCTTGGTTCCATCTATATCTCTCCATTGCGATAGCTAAGTAGCGATAGCCAGATGTAAATGCCCAAATTGAGTTTGGTGTTCAGTTCATGGCTGAAGTACAGAGTCGCCACCCATCAATGCAAGGGACATGGGAGTGATGGGCCTCCCAAGTTCAAGAAGCAAAACAAGGCTCTCATGTACCCAAATTAAAGCTATTCTAGGTACCTTTTAGGGGAGAGAGAAAAGGTGTTTGGCACCCCTCCCATATTCAACATGTAGTACCACTCCCGTAATTAAGTAAAAAAAAAATAGAAGGGATTAAGCCAACAAGAATGAATAGTGAGTTTGCCTACCAAGATGATAATCATTGTGGGGTTACTTCCCAAGTGATTTAACCTTCTCATTCCCCGTTTGGATAAAAGAACCCCTTAAAGGAGCAAAGGAGTTGACAACTACATGTCATGCTTGCTCTTTATTCAAGGTCCCTCCTATTCCTACTAAGCAAATGGAATGGGACAAACCACAAGGGAGGTAATCCCCAACAAGAAACCTCATCTAATGCAACCCCAACATAAGATTAAAATAGAATAAAGAAGCAAGAATACAAAAAAAAATCAAATTTAACATAAAATAGGAAGTTAAAAAAATTGGGTTCTAACATTCCACACTTAATTCAAATATGCACAATTCATTTAACTATACAAAATCGAATTGGAATATTATGAATGGAATGATTTCAGCAATGATACCAATCCTACTTGAAGAAATACTAAAAGAACATAGGATATTGTCCGAAACAATCAACAAATATCTCTAATGATTTCTATACCTAATTACCAAGAGATTGACAAAAAATGCTAAACATCATCCAATCAACAAAATAAACCATGTTGAAATAAGAAACTACTTAGAGAATTAATAAAATTTAAGAGAATAAACATACAAACAAACAAGTAAATAATCCCAATGAGCATGTTCATTTATCCTAGACTAGGATGAGTTGAAAAACTATTAACTTGAATGGATTTTAGTGATGAAATTGATTCGAATCAAATTAAATAAATACTAAAAGACATAAGGTAATCATGAAAATTAACTAATAAACTATTCTAGTACTTCTAACACTAAATCACTATGAACATAAGTTGTTTTCAGCATTTTTTTGGTTCAAAACATGCCCAATAAACACTAACGGAACATGGAATGATCATTCAAATTTACTAATATGCTTTTCTAATAATTCCTACATCTAATCATCAAGAAATGAACTCAAGAAAAAAAAAATGCACAACACCATCTAATAATGGAGTAGTTCAATCCTGAAAGTTAAAGACAAAGATATAATACTAACAATAAAAAAAAAAAGAAAATGAGGTGGAAAATTCACCTCTATGTAGCCTTTGATCAAACACCTTGTAGAGTGGAGGATATTGAAATGTTAACAATCCTTCCTCGGGTTGTGCCTTGTTTGAACTGCAAATGGGTAGTTTGACTTGAGCTTCCTTTGAACTCTTCTTGCTTCTTCCCCTTTTCCTTCTCCTTTACAAGCCGAATGAAGAGTGGCTTGGATTTTAGTTTTTTTTTTGGGTGAGGTTCGAGATCTCTCCAACTGAATGGAAAAGTGAGGTTAGGGTTTAGGCAGGTCTCTAATGGAGGAAGGAGAAGAGGGTATGGGGGCTTAGGTTTTCGGTCTTTCTTGGAGTGGAGGGGAAAGGAAGGAAGTGGTGAAGGTAACGACTCGGCTGTAGGAATGGAGGCTAGGGTTTCACGTTTCTGGGGAAGGTGAGATTGAGAGAGGAAGAAAATGGAGCTGCTTGGGTGTTGAGGTCTAACCTCTTACCTGGCCGAGAGGATGGAGGCTCTCTTCTTTTTCTTCACTTTATCCTTCTTCTCTCTTCCTTCTTCTTGTGTCTTCTCCTCCTCCATCACATAGCTGAACTGAGATGTGTGCAGATTTTTTTGTTCATTTTCTCTCTTTTTTTGTTGAGGGATAGGATGGAAGGAAAATGGTTGAAGGTTAATGGTGGTTCAATGGCATTGGAGAAGAGGGAGGAGAGTTTTGTTGGATTTTGGGGAAGGTAGTAGTGAGAGGGATGGTTTTTTCTAGGGTTCCCGGAGGTTGGAGAGAAGAGGAGGAAGAAAATGGATAGGTTCGGTCGTTGGGCGAGAGGGAGAGAGATGGGAGCTTGAGTGCGATGGTTCTAGCCTTTGAGGAGAGAAGACTGAATGTGAGAGAATCCCCCCTTCAAAAAAGATGGTTCTTTCTTTTTTATCTAAAACTGAATTTGGAGAGGGGGGTTTGCTAGGTTGGTTCGGTTAGGGACCGGTTTAGTCTCATTAAAACCGAACTAGACTTAGTTTGGTTAGGCTTGGAACTGAATTGGAAAGGGTTTAGGGTTTAGTTTGGTTTGAGAAAGAATGGTTAGGGTTTTAGGATTTTGGGTAATACTCTCAAAATGATGGATGCTAAGATGATTCAGTTCCCATCTAATGGTTAGGAGGATTGCCACATATATTTTCTTTATTTTTCTTTTTCTCTCATGGGCTCTCCCTCCCTCGTTGATCGAATTTAAGAATAGGGGACAACAACATACCTTGAAAGGCTCCCCCTTGTCTCCCTTATTTATGGCTAAAATGTGGGAGATCTAAATTTAAAATTTAAACTTAAAATGTGAAATTTGAAAATCGAATTTGAGAGGTAAATATGGAGGAGGCGATTAGGGTTTTGAGATTTATGGTTTTTTGGAGTGTGGAAATGAAGGTTAGGCCAATCCTAGGATGGAGAAGCAAAGGGGGCTCAAATCTAGGGCTATGATTAATCTAGGGTTGTCAAGGAGACTAAATGATTTCCAGGAATGTATAGGGACTTAATTGAAAAATAGAGGGGGTTTCTTGCAATGAAAGGGAAAGTCTAAAGGGGTGTATGTGCAGGATTCAAGGGCTGAAATTAAAACTAAAGATGTTAGGCTTTATTACAAATAATGAGATCGCATGAATTGGAATCTTTATAGATAGAGGGGTAAAATGGGGAATTTTGTAACAAGATTTTCCAAAGGGGGTTCTAAGGTATCCAAAAAGGATAATGATGGGGTTTGATGGCCTCAAGGGGTGTGTCAAAGTGAGAAATCGTGATTTGGAATGTATCGAGCAATGTAGGTCGTCGAATTGGGATTTTTCCTGATGAAAGGTTAAAATGGTCATTTTGGGTGTAAAAAATGGAGGAGGGTTTATCCAAGTGTTTAGGAAGGTGATGACGTGGTCTAGGTGTATTGAAGGGTGTAGATCTTGAAATAGGAGAGTAGCGACCAATAAGAACCCTCAATTTAGAATCTTTATAGATGAGGGGTAAAATGGTCATTTTAAGGCCTAAAGTTTGATGGATCGACGATCAGGAGATTTTGATGGGGTTTGGGGATGTTATATGATGTGTGGCGATGGATATCTTGAATTTGGAGAGTATCGGACGATGATGATGGCTCATTTGGAATCTTTTTAAGCGAAAGGTATAATGGTCATTTTAGGGTATGGAATGTGATGGATCATCGATCGGGAGGTTTAGATGGGGTTTAGAGGTGTCAGATTATGTGTAACGATTGATATCTTAAATTTAGAGAGTATCGGATGATGAAAATGGCTTATTCGGAATCTCTTTAAGCGATGGGTAAAATGGTCATTTTAGGGTATGGAATGTGATGGATCATCGATCGGAAGGTTATGATGGGGTTTAGAGGTGTTGGGTGATGTGTAACGATTGATATCTTGAATTTAGAGAGTATTAGATGTCAAGGATGATCCATTTGGAATCTTTTTAAACGAAAGGTAAAATGGTCATTCTAGGGTCTAAAATGTGATGGATCATCAATTGGGAGGTTTTGATGAGGTTTGGTAGGTTTTGAAGGTCCTAGATGATGTGCCTCAATGAAGATCTTGGATTTGGAGAGTGACGACCAACGAGGATCGTCGATTTGGAATAATTTTGGATGAAGGTCAAAATGGGTGTTCTGAGGTCTGAAATTTGATGGATGGTTAATCGGGAAGATTATGGAGGTTTTGGGGTCTTGGATGGAGTATCGTAATGAAGATCTTAGATTTGGAGAGTGGTGGCTAATGAGGATCGTCTATTTGGAATATTCTTGAATGAAGAGTAAAATGGGTATTTTTGGGTGTAAAATTTGTCAGATGGTCAATCAGGTAGTTGATGAAAGTTTTGGCGAGGTTTGGGTGCATTGGGAGTGGTGTTGTGATCGAGATCTAAGATTTCAAGAGTAACGAGCAACGAGAGTGATCGATTTGGAATCTTTGTGTATGAAGGGCAAAATTGGGATTTTTGGATCTGAAATTTGGGAGGTGGGTCCTGAGTCCTTGGAGTCTAATGGAAATGTTTGATGGCTTTAGAGGTGTGGGAATTGTGAAGATCTAAGTTATGAGTATTTTGGCCAATGAAGGGTTCAAATTGGAATCTTAGCTCAATGGAAGGATAAATGAGGGGATTTTAGGTTTAAGCTTGGTAGAGTGGCTTGGATTTGAATTTGCAAGGTTGTAGAAAGAGTTTTATCATGTCAAGGATGTGTGGATCATGGGTTTTTTGTTTGAGAAGTATCATGATGTAAGATATGTCAAAATAGAATATTTGATGAATGAAGGGCGATATCAAAGAATTTATGGCTGAAATTTGGTGTGATTGGTTGTTTGAAGGTTTGGTTTCATGTGATGGGGTCTGATTGGATAATAGATGTGGTGGTGTGGCATAATCAGAACCATCGAAAGGGAACATTGTAGTTTTAACGGTGGATTTGAGGGTGCTTGAGTTAAAATTTCATTTCCTAGGGTTTTGGCATATTCTAAAGATGTTAGCAAGGTGTGATTGGGCATTTGGAATATGAGAAGTGGGTTAGAAAGGGGACCAAGCAAATATTGGGTGCTTAAACTAGAGCAAAGAACAAAACATACAATGGTAAGAGAAGGCACATATGCTTAAGACACATTCTTGTAAGACAATATCTAGCTCGATGAAATGTTGTGAATAGTCCACCACCTTAACTAGGATATTGTCTTTCCAACAACCCACTAAACCTCCTCTATTACCGAATGCTTCAAGAGTTCTTACATTAAAGTAACTCAATTTTCTACTAAGTTTCAGAGCATTGGCTTCATTTAATTTTGTCTAAAAGATAAATAGAAAATCGGGGTTCTATGTTTTACACCAATGGGTCAAAGTACGTTGCATCTCTCTAACTCCCCCCCCCTCCCCTATGTTCCAAGCAAAAATACGCATTCTTAAGATAAAGACAAATAAACTTAACAAGATGTATAAGAAAAAAAATTGAGATATTGTTTCTACAAGTGAGAGTAAACAAATATAGAAGGTTTAGAATACCTGAATTATATTGGACGCAAGGGCGACAATCTGTTGCTGCTAACTCGGTAGTGATTCCCAATATTTTCACCATTCCGCTTCCTCAAAGCTAAAAAAAGATTCAAGGGAGTCTAGGCTTGCCTCTTCTTGGATGCCATGAGATTAAATCCAATGGGGTTTGATTGATTAATTACATGGAAAACATACTTGCACACATGTCTTGAAAAATAACTTTCTCTTATTAAAATCAATTTTTAACTTATCCCACATTGAAAAATTACAAGACTTGTTTTGGGATTTTAAATAGGAGCTTATTTACACTCCTTAGATATAAAGATGAGAGAATGGAAGCTTGCTACCGCACAACATGCATGCACGCGTGTGCGGTGCAATGAGGAACTTTAGAGGCCTTTTCTAAACTAGCACCTTCCTTTGCTCCATGACTCTTCAGAAATTATTTAAGGAACATGAATCAAGCAATTACACACACAAGTTTCGAAAATCACTCTTGCCTTTCTCAATCCGATCTACTATTGTTTCATAGAAGGTTTCTTTGGAGACTATTCACCTTTGCTGGTTGCAGATTCTTGTCCAAGGCTTTATTGTATTTTGGGAATGGATTTTCTTGTAACCCAACAACAAACTCAGTGGGGCAAATAACGTTCTAAAGATAGTGTCTTCAGACACACCTTAGAGCTTCTCCTCTACGTTTCAGTGATCCCAATTAATTCCCTATAGGTTATTCTCAAAGTTAGATATATTTAAAAAGGATAGCCAATCTTGTGGAGAAATAGGTTGCTCTTGGCACTCAGTTGGTTTGAGAGGTGGTTGCACCACATATACTACTCCCTCTAACAATCCTTGTTGTAGGTTTAGCCCCTGGATTTCCGTTGACATGGTGGGTTCAGAAATAATGAGTAAGAGTCTTGGTGCCCTTCGCTTTCCGCTTTTGAGTTGACCTGGTGTCCGATTCAACTCGTTTCCATTTCGAAGACTCACTAACTTCCTGTTTCGAGGGCTTTGATGGGGGAATTTGGCTGTTCTTACAGGGTCCTAGAGCAACTTGGATAACTCCTTCCAACGTACACTGCCTATTGCAATAATAGTAAAGAGAGCAAGTGGAACTTATCGGTAATATCTTTCCAAACCAAAGTTGCAATGATGTGAAGTTGTTGCAAGAACTCGAAACTGGGAATTGTAGGAAGATGGAGGGCTGAGTCATGCCACTTGGTCATTCTCCTTAAAACCGTATTTTCCCCTATGGTGCAACCGGGTGATCGCAAACTGGTCGCCGAGATAAAACAACCCATAAGCCACTGGTAGGCGTGCACTCGCTTACTAGACCTCCGTGAACCACAGAAGATTGATGCTCATATTTCTCAAAGAAAACAAGAATGTCGAAAAAATGATGTGTGTACTGGGTCGGCTAGCATTCTTCTTATAGAGTGCTCTCAGACCCAAATGGACACAGATGTGTCCTTTCAGACAAGAGACTCTTCAAAATAGTGCACCTGTTCGAAAAGACACAAGGAGGAAGAAAAGACACAAAAAGAAAATGTTTTAATTTGAAATTAAATTCAAAATTGAAAATACTTAATTTAAGAAAGAAAAGATATAATTCGGTGCATCGTATGTGCACGCGCACACGCACCTGCGCCCCAACCCGGCCCGGCTCGGCACGTGCGTGTGAAAAGCACCCCTAACCCTCCTCACATGCATGAAATATCTATAGTCCTCTCCTCCTATGGGTCCCTACCCATAGAGGGAGCAAGATTACAAATATACTCCACTTCCACTCATTTCCCAAGCAATGTGGAACAATGAGTCATTTAAGGGTGGGAAGAGGAAAGAACTAAAAACAAGAGAGGGAGGAGAGAGATTCTTGTAAATTTGGATCTCCCTCTAACAATCCCCCACAAGATTCAAAATTACAAGAAAATCGAACAGTCTAAGCATCACAGCGAGAAAAGTATTCATGGTAATGCCTTTTGGATTTCAATCAACACTTAGGTATGACAGACTATGTTACCGAGTATGGGTGGAGTCAGACTCCTTCAACCTTTCTTCTTTGTCGTAACTAGCTAACTGTCCATCCAACTCAACTCACCAGTTTTTTAGTGGTTCTTTTTTTTTTTTTGGAACATTTCGGCCTTGTTCCCCTCTTGGAATCATGAGTGCTTTAGAGAGTCATCCCTAGATCTCTCTTAGAAGCGACCACACTTCACACTCACTTAGGTCAGTTATTAGTGTGCACTGCTCACACTATTCCTAACTGATTAAGAGCCTCATGCTCAACCTCCTCAATCTGTAGTGAGCACTATCTTACCTTGGCATCTGAAATGGGACACAAATGATAGTGCTTTCCCAAGTCATCTAGTGACTTGTTTTTACCCATTCAACCTAATTCCAGGGATTTCCTTTCACATAGGTTGGGTGTCCATCACTCGTTTTTACCCATTCCTACCGATGCCTCATAAACCACCTTAGAAGTTTGTGGTTTGGTTAACGAATCTGCAAGGTTCTTTTTAGACCTTACAAAATCTAGAGCGATTGTACCTTCGCTGAGGTATTGTCTTACCAGGTTATGCCTTAAGTGGATGTGTCTTCTTTTACCGTTGTACGTCTAGTTCTTGGCTCTAGCTATTGCTGCTTGGCTATCACAATGGAGAGATATGGATGAAACCGGGCACTACCAAAGTGGTATGTTTGCTAGCAAGTTCCTTAGCCACTCTGCCTCGGACCCTGCCAATTCTAGTGCAATGAACTCGGTCTCCATTGTTGAACTTGTATTGCATGATTGCTTTATCGATTTCCATGATACTGCTCCTCCACCTAGAGTAAACACATATCCATTGGTGGAAGTACTACTAGTTGAATCTGCGCATCAATAAAGCCTTCTAGAACAAGAGGAAAACCTGAGTAATGTAAACCAAAGTTTATGGTTCCTTTTAAATATTTTAATAATCTTACTAAAGCTTCCCAATGTTCATTTCCGGGATTATGAGTATGTTGACTTAATTATCCCATAGATATAGCTATGTCTAATCTTATATAGTTCATTAAATAAGATATAGATCCAATTATACTTGCATACTCATTTTGTGAAACAAGTTCTCTTACATGTTTCTTTAAGTGAATACTACAATCAAGATGTGTTTTAACTGGTTTACAATCATAGTGTCCAAATTTCCTAAGAATACTCTCTACATTGGGAGAGAATAAAGCTTTCTTGTTCTTTATGGATTTTGATCCCTAAGATTACATCAGCCTCACCCAAGTCCTTGGTATCAAATTTGGACATTAGAAATTGTTTTATTTCTTTTACAACCTTTAGACTAATTCCCATTATTAGCATATCATCAACATATAGACAGATCATGACTCCTATATTATTTTCAAATTCGCTATAGACACATCTATCAGAACCATTTCTGCTATATCTATTAGTTACTAACACACTATCAATTTTTTATGCCATTGTTTGGGAGCTTGTTTAAAGCCATACAGTGACTTAATTAATTTACATACTTTATTTTCTTGTCCTGGCATTATGAAGCCTTCAGGTTTCCTAATGTAAATTTCTTCTTCTAATTCCCCATTTAAGAAAGCTATTTTGACATCCATTTGATGAACTATTAGCTTGTAAATGGATATTATAGGAAACAAAACCCTAATTGTTGTTAATCTTGCAACTGAGGAGTAGGTGCCAAAGAAGTTTACATCTTTCTTTTGTCTAAACCCCTTAGCAACTAATCTGGCTTTGAATTTGTCTATTGTGCCATTAAGTTTTAGTTTTTTCTTAAAGATCCATTTACAATCTAGTGCCTTAGTTCTAGGTGGGAGATCTACAAGTTCCCAAGTGTGATTAGTGACTAAAGAGTATTTCACTTTTTATGGCTTCTTTCCAAAATACTGCATCAGGTGAAGTTATACCTTCCTGATAGGTTACTGGGTTTTTGTCTACCAGAAATGTGAACATTTCATCACCCAAGTTTGTTTCTCTTATTTGTCTTTTACTTCTCCTTAAGTCTAAGTCTTGCCTAAGTGAAGTACTGATTCCTTGAGCACTCACTTGTTCTTGGTTTCTAACTTAGTTTTGGGAAGGTTCCCTATTTAATGTTTCTTTTCTCCAAGGGAAGATGTGCTCAAAGAACCTTGCATCTCGGGACTCTATTATTGTGTTATTTTCAACAATATTTTTAATTGTTTTAATTACAAGGAACTGATAAGTCGCACTGTTCTGTGCATAGCCAATGAACACACAGTCACAGGTTTTCGGTCATAATTTCTTTTTTTTAGGTTCAGGTATTCCAACCTTTGCTAGGCAGCCCTAAACTTTTAGATAGTTCAAACTAGGTTTTCTGTTATGCTAGAGTTCAAAGGGTATTTGTCCTTTCTTCTTGGGTGGTATTCTATTATATAGGTGGCAAGCCGTTAGGATTGCTTCCCTCCACAAATTCAGAGGTACACCTGAACTAATTAACCTTGCATTCATCATTTCCTTTAATGTTTTGTTCAGTCTTTATGCAACTCCATTAGATTCAGGTTGATAGGGAGTTGTGGTTTCATATATGATTCCATTTTCTTCAAAGAATTTTCTAATGGTTTGTCCATTATACTTAGTTCCTCTATCTATTATAAGTCTTTTTATTTTCTTTCCTAACTGATTTTCTACTTCAGTTTTGTAGTTTATGAAAGTTTGATCAACCTCATCTTTTGATCTAAGTAGAACTACTTTTGCATATCTAGAGAAGTCACCTGTAAAGCTTGGCATTTTTCATTTGTAAAATTAATAGGAACATTCAAAACTTCTAACTTACATAAACATTTTAAATAAGGAGCACTACAATGCCTTAGTCTAGCATGCCAAATATCAAAAGATTCAACAATATAAGTAGAAGAAGAAGCAGTTTTGTTCATAATAATTTCAGAAACATTCAATACAAATAGTCCTCCTAAATTGTATCCTTTTCCAATAAATACATTATTTTTAGTCAACACGGCATTTTTTGCTTAAAATGTGAGTTTTAGTCCTACTTTGTTGAGGAGTGCTCCTGATACCAAGTTCCGTCAGATCTCCGACACATGTAGCACATCATTCAGCATTATAATTTTTCCTGAAGTCAGTTTCAGGAGCACCTTTCCTTTGCCGATGACCTTCGAAGTTTGTGAGTTTCCCATGAAGACTTGCTCTCCTTCAGTCTGAGTTGTATACTCATAGAAGGAACTGCGGTCCCCACAGATGTGCTTGGTAGCACCAGTGTCTAGTACCCACTCCTTCGACTTATCAACTAAGTTCACCTTAGTTACCATGGTTGCGATAACAACCTTAGTCAAATTGACTTTTGGTTTCCTAGAGTCATTCTTTTGGTACCGACAGCCCTTCTTGTAATGTTCAGGTTGACAATATCCTGTTTCTCATGAAAGAGTTAGCAGTGATAGGTTCCATAAATATGGTACGTGCACCCGCGCCCACGCCCTGGCCCGGCTCGGCGCACGCGTGTGAAAAATACCCCCAACCCCCCTCACATGCATGGAATATCTATAGTCCTCTCCTCCTATGGGTCCCTACCCATAAAGAGAGCAAGACTACAAATATACTCCACTTCCACTCCTTTTCCAAGCAATGTGGGACAACGAATCATTTAAGGGTGGGAAGAGGAAAAGACAAAAAACAAGAGAAGGAGGAGAGAGATTATTGTAGCTAAATCATTTTCGAAGTCTTTGTCGAAGCTATATTCTCTTTTCTTTAGGTGATTTGCAGCTGGTTGCATGCAGATGGAGTTATGCAATACATAGCAGAGAGGTTGTTCTGGTTTGGACTCGACCCGTAGCCAGTCTCCTGGCTCATCTATTTTTCGTTTCCCCGTTTCTAAGAGTACTTCTTCATGACCGGTACCTGGGCGGATTTGTCTGCACTTCTTCCATTGATGGCGAACCAAACCGCAATAGGCACAGAATCTTGTGAGATTCTTATAAGTGAACCGAATCCATACCTATTCTTCGCCGGTATTAAGGAAGAAGCCCCTAAACAGAGATTTGCAAAGGTTAAGCTGATTGTGTAGACGAATTGCCCCTAAACAGAGATTTGCAAGCCTCATTTTCCGGTGAGAATAGATGACAGACCTAAGGATTCTAATTGATGCTACTTTGAAATTTTTCCTAGAAGGCAAAGCAACCAGCATTTATCCATGGTTTTATTCGTTTGGAAGTAGAAGTTTAAAGGCTTTGAACATGTCGTTTGATTTCTTAGGTGCTTTCTTCGTCTTAGTCTAATGACAATGAAACGATGTGAGCTGAGGAACGAAAAAGTGTTATAATTCCAAGCTAACTCTTCTTCAGATGGGAAATCTATGATGTATACTTGTAGAACCTAGATGCCTTCAGAATTTTGATAAATGAAGGCAATCAGGCTTCAGGCATTGGCCTTCCACCACCAGATGAATAAAAACTGGATTTCCTTTTGGAGGAGTTAATGATTAATCTACACCAGAGCTACTTGGGGAAAATAGAAAAATAGATTGCTTACACTCCGTACTCCAATGCCCAACTGTAATACCAAAAAGAAAAAATTAAAGAGATTCATCAAAATGATTGTTTCATTACCTTCATATATGCCAGTGCTGTTTTCTACTTTTCTATATAGTGTCCCACTGAGTTCCTTATTTTCTTTCATATCCTTTGAACCGGCGCGAGGCAACACTACGTTGGATGCATTTCAGATTTTCGTCCACCTAATCTTGATCTCAGTTTATATTGAAAATCTCTCTCACAGGAGGAATAAATGATGAACACCATCTTGATTTCATAAAAACTGAGGACAAAATGTCACAACCAAAGTTTTTCATATTTAAGGTGCCTCCCCGTCTAAAGACTTATCTGTTAAGTTTTCTTGTGTCGCAGAACAAATTCTGTTGCACATATATAGCATAGCCTGCAGGGGGCCTTTTAGAAGAACTAATCTCCTTTTGTCCTCCATGGTTAACAGACTTGTTGAACTGGCAAGTCGATATTTGCCAAAAAAAAAAGCTCTAAAACATGGTAAGACCCATGTTTAATCATGTCTATCTTTATGGGTGTCCCTTTTTTCAATTTGCTGAGGATCTTTGTAGGTGGCATTTGAAAATCGGAATATAGCGTTGTTAATTTGTTATACTCCATCCTAATCCTATATTTCCTTTCCAAAGGCTGACATGTTTTCTAGACAAGTTTAGTCTATAAGAGAACCTGGATATGGAAACCACAAAGGCACAAACATAAAACCACCTCATTGCACATGTAAAACCCACACGTCCACTCGTCAAAGTAGGTTACTAACAGGATGCAAATGATATAATGATTTTTAAATGTCTAGTCTCTGAGACCGGATTCAGTCCTCACAAAATTTGTAATCACACTGCTCACAACACTTCGAATTGCATGGCGATAAATGTTGTGAGCACGGTGTGAGTACAAATATTGTGAGGACTGAATTCAGACTCCTAGTTTCTCCAAAGGCTTCAAAATTTTTGTTGATCCAAAATAACCAATTTACGGATAAATTAAATAAAGGAAAGATGAGTATAGGAAAGAGAAAAATAAAAATGAAAATTCTAACTATGAGCAACTAATAGGGCAGAAGCCCCCACTTCTACACCTCCAACCCCCTAAAAAAGATCAGTTCCCCAGAACGGATGATACATTATGGTGGCTTCGTTCTGGAAAATGCCTTTATTGGTTCAAGAAAAACATCCAGCAAGAGGGATCTGGTCCCGAAAATAGTATGGCAAGGCATAAATCAACTGAATGGTGAAGGAAGAGGCCCTGTGAGTGCATCTGATCTTTTAATGCTCCCCATACCACAGATGATGCACCCAGGTGTTCTAAGGGCCGAAAATTTGGCCCCACAAAGATCACAAACATCATGTCCAATTGTTGACAAGCGGCTGAGTGTAGCGGCACAGAACTGGGAAGGATCTTCTAATGGATCAATAGAGTTGTTGGACAACCCCCTCTGAATACACATGTCAATCAAGCTTCTCAATTCATCTTGCTTACTTGGTGGTGCTTTGCACAGGAGGAGATCAAGCATCTGCTTTGCATAAGCATAGTTCTGCACCTCCATGTTTCTTTTTATTGCAGTTCTGATGCAGTTTACTCTATGCTTTGTTTGAAGTGGTAAGGAAGCCAGGTGTCGGGAGAGTCTTGCCATCTCATCTTTTGCACTAATTAGACTAGGTCCTTGTACCTTCTGCAGCCGTCCAATTTCCTATATAGGATGCATGAATTTTACAGTAAATTAGATATATTAGCTTGTCATAATAAAATAAGATGTATTATCTTGTCAACAATAAAGAGGCATAACAAAACTTTAAGACTAAAAAATGACTTTCCAAGATTGAAAGGAAACTCATCATCATCATCATCCAAGCCTTATCTCAACTGTAAGGGGTCGGCTACATGAATCTTGTCTTGCCATTCCATTCTGTTTAATGCCATATCCATTGTGAAAGGAGGCTTGTCTTAAACCGCCAGTGTGAGCTTGTCTTACACCACTGGTCCTAAGCTCGGATAAAGGAGGAGAGTTGCATCAGGTTGGCAGTCGGCACTAAAACTTTTGCCAAACTCTTATGATCATGGATTGAAAGGGAACTAATATCCCGATATAGATCTTGTAGCAGTCTGTGGATGTTACTAATGGAAGACCAATACTGTGGCTGTAAGCCTCTTTCCAATCAGGTATTCTGCATATTTGACCTCCATTGTGCTGCTACCCAGGCTTTGTGCATGGCACATAATGGTACAAGGACCCATAATTCACCAGATCCCACTTGAAGCTTATGCACAGTAAAAAATGTAAAAAAGAGATTGCTTTTACTGGATGGTGTTCGTCCAGTCTAGGTTTCTTTCTAGGATCATTCACCATAAACTTTTGTTTGAAAAGATAGGAGGAAAAGATGTAAAACGGAGATTGCTTTAATGTTTCTCACAAGTTTGTCTTTGAGGATTAAATGGCTTATTATCAATTTACTTAAAAATCTTAGATGATGATACCTGAAGTAGAGCAACTGCAATCTTGTACTGAGCACAAATGGTGGCTTGAGCTTTAATGTCAGCTCCACGAGATTGATCCTTGGCTAGTGCAAGAAAAGCTTCATTGAAACAGGACAGTGCATCTGGAAGTTGATTCTGCTCAAGGTGTGCGAGTCCAGTTTTGAAGCATACTGAAGCAGCAGCCCCATGAGGAACCTGTGAAAGAAAGAAGCTAGACTAAAACCAAGAGTCCTGCAAAGCACAACAAATGAAGGGGGAAGAAATAGAACATAGAAAGGTTCATTTATCCAAGAGTGGCTTTCACAGGGTGAATAGATCCTGGAATTCCTCACTACTCCAGAATAGTTTTACCTAGCAAAAGTTTATTCTCATTGTTGCTTCCATTTTCTCCATACATCTTCAAATAATCTCAAAGGTAGATGGTTTTATAATTGTCTATCATGGCCATGTTGAATGATGCTCTCTGGTAGAGAACGGTTTCAACCTAAGCTTTATACATATAGGAACACTTCCATGAAGAGAACAGGAGAATAGTTAAAGAGCAATTGGGAACTACCAAGATTTAGATAGGGCTGTAAATGGATCAAACCAAATCAAGTAGACCCATATTTGATTCATTTATATTCGGATTTGAATTGAATCTTATCTTTTGGATTTATATCATATTCGAACCGCATTTGCATTACAACTGGAAATTTAATAGAATTAATAAATTAAACTCAAAAAGATAAAAAATTACATATTATTATAAAAATGAACTAAAGAAACTTTAATATTTATAAATGAATTGTAAATTTTACTCTCTCTCTCTCTACCAATGTGGGGTCTTAAGTCAATTTGATTACATCATATTGGATTAGATAGAGTGGATAAACAGAGTGGACATATCAAATTCAAATTATAAAACAAATGGATACCATTTACAGTCCTAGATTTATAACATTAAGAGAAAACTATGCCCGTGTTCCTTGGAACATGGTAAATCTCAATAAACACTGGAAACATAATTGGAAGATTGATGCTCCTCTCCCACTTTAGAAAATTAATAGAATTCTATTAAATGGTAGGACACCTTGCAGTAGCTTAGTAAATGCTAAAATGAGTAAAATAAAATTCTCATATCCCAATTCTCTGTAGCCACCTAGCCTGCAGCATGCCTAAAGGTATAAATTTGTAGTACTTCCCATGTATTTCTCACCTTACCTGAAGTTTTAAAATATCATAAATAAATTTTTATTCAAAAGTGAAAATATATTTTGTATGATCCAAAGTATCTTCAATTAGTCCAGAAACCATTAACAAATGGATTTAAAACAAAATACCACAAGATAATTAGAAGGATTTCAAATAGAATACACTGGTAACTTAAATGTATTAAATATCAACTTCTGAGAGACTCAACAATCTTTACTTTGTTTATTGAAAATAACATCATAAAGTCAAACTTATTGTATGGAAAAGTCAGGGTAAGTGTGAATAGGTGAGCCTATTTTTGGAAATTTGGATCAAAGAATGGAGTTGAATAGAGGGGTATCATTGTGATCTTGCAAATACTGTTAGCTTTTTAATGGCAAATGTCTGACAGGGGGGGTCTTTGAAGGTATAAAAAGTCAGGGTAAGTTGTGAAAAGTTGAGGGTTGTTTCAGATAATAACCCTATTATTTATAATACTATAATTTATTATATTATTTTATATTATATAGAATATATAATAATTACATCGTATTAAATTGTAAGTATTGTAATATTTTATAGGGGCCACTTTATATGAGAAAATACCGAATGTTAGGACCATACCCAGTCTACCCTTCCCAAGACCCAGAGAGCTGGGATAAACATTGGGTAATGGCCCTTTTTAATTATTGTAATATTTTATGCATACATGAATGTCTTTATACAATTAGAAAAATATTTTTTATTTGCTATAAAATGTATATATATTATAACTATATCATATTATTATATTATGTCAAGTATATTTATATTATAATTCCTGCAAAGAATCATTTCTTCTCCAATCTTGGACAGAAATAAACTACAGGACCAGCCAAACACCATTCAAGCCATTTCCTGCCCGCAGTCAGCCAGACATTGACAGAAATGGGCTTCTAGCAATGGACTAAGCAGGGCCTTTATGGGCCAGCTGTAGTTGATTGAGGGCATGTATACTGATAGTCTTATATCAGAAAACAGAGGAAGAGGAAGCACTTACTTGTCCAGGGTGCACAGCAGAAAGTGGGGAAGTGGGGCGAACAAGAGGCTTTCCGGAACTGACAGATCCTGGCACACCAAGTACACTCAGATCAAGAGGCTGCGAAGATATTGGGATCTGAGCAACTGGAACCTGGGATTGTGGTTGGATATCAGGCTGACCCATGGACTGTGGTGGCACACCACCATCTGCAAGCCCAATGGATTCAAGTGGGATAACTGGCTTTTGAGTTGCCTGAGGGGGTACTCCTCCATCAGGAAGACCTATATCAGCCGCTGCATTAACCTGGTTAGTGGTTACCTTGTTTTTGTCAACTTCTTGAGATTTCGGAATTGATTTTGTGATATGTGCCCCTGAAGGAGGCAAAGAAGCTACAACCTGAAAGGATGTAATTGTATTCTGGAAAAAATCCTCAGGGATGGGACCAGAATTAATTCCCACACCCATAGCTGTTGGGGTTGCTTGTTTCACTGTTGCAGGTTGTACCAATGAATCAATTCCAAATAAATTAGGAGAAGAAACAGGAGCAGTTACAGTTGCAGAACCTGGTTGAGATAGAATCAATGCAAGATCTTGGGATCCCCCAAATGATGATCTGTTCCTACCAATGGGTGGACCTAAACCATCACCAAGTTTAAATTGCTTGGTGGCTTCTTTAATCTTATTGACATCCACTGGACTCGATGCAATTGGCTTCTCACGTATCTGTATGCGAAACTTTCTGGTCTTGGTCACTCCACCCTCCTCATCACTGCTGCTATCATCAGCAGAGGCACCATATAATGATTTCTTAAATTCTTCAGCAGCTTTTGCCTGCTCATCTGCAGCTGTTGTGCTTGCTAATTTCTTGGTGAGAGATTCCAAATCATTAAAAGAATGCACCTTAGCATCTCCACCAGCCATGCTGTTGGGCTTGGCAGATATAGGCTTAGCAACAGAAGCTTGAAACCCATTGGCTTTGTTCTCACCAGCTGCAGTTGTAAAAACCTTGACTAAATTCTCTTCCCTTACTTCTACTACATTGCCCCTTCCTTTAATTGCACCCAAGTAAACACCAATATGTTCTGGAATGATGGATGGGATGCCACCATCATTGGTCTTCATATATGGTGTTACCTCTCCAGCCAGCTCCCATTGAGGTATATTTTTCATGTTAGTGGGGGTCTTTATTTCCCAGTTTCCACCACCCCATTCTGGTCCTTTAGGAACCATACTCTCAGCCGAAAAGTTGGCAAAAATACCTTGTGTCCATCCTGTTGAGCGGACTCTTAAAATCCTTTCACAATATCGCCTCAATTCTGAATCAGTACTAGCATCTTCCAATTTATGTGCAAGACGCCGCATAGCACTGGGGTTCAAGTGACATATAAATAGATCAAGCATGCTCAAAAAATCTGCAATAACCTCAAAAGTTTCTTTTGCACTATCAAACTGACCATACCTGCAATTTATTGAGTCAATTATAACTTAAAAAGCACATAGGCATTAAGAAGAAAATGAAACTTCCAATCAGCTAAGTTTTCTCAACCACCTAGAAATAATTCATAAAATTTTCAACTTACTGCACCTCTAGGAATATATAATAATGCTTATATATGGAAAAGACAAAATCGAAAGAGGCCAAATAACATTTACCTTGGTATTACTATCACAAGAATGTAAACAAAAAGTGATCTGTTGCAAGTCAAAGGGGCTAGAAGTAGACCAAAAAGGACATGGGTTGAAGTAAAATGATTTAAGTAGTGGCATATAGTTTGCACAAGGCTTATATTATCTTGGTGATGATGAAACAAATATGGAGTCAGAATGTCAACAATATTACAATATATTACATTACATTTTCATGAAAAAGAAAGTTAAAATGTCAACAGATGCTTAAAATGAATACATTATTACAGAACCACACAGCTTATACATTAAATATGTTGGAGACAATTTGTAGGGAGAAATTGTGACTATTATATATCATCCATGCATGTTAAATGCCAAATTATAGTTGGGATAAGGTTTTGTTGAGTTGAGAACATTCAGTGCCAACTATCAAAGACTAAAAGAACTGTTAAGAGTGTGAGGGCATTTCTGTCCTTTTGTGTTTTTTTTTTATTTGGGCGCCTATTCAAGGGCACCTTTGTAATTTTTCTTATGAAGAAGAAATGAAAAGTCTCTTGGTGTGAACAGTGCCAAACCAAGCATTCTCGACAAGCATTCTCAACATCTCTAAACTTTACAACTTGGTATCAAAGCTACGCATGATCAAGAAAACTCTCTGCTGCTGGTCGTGACTCATAGACAGATCTGCTGACATCAGCACGCCATCGGTTGACGTCAGCACGCCGTCTTAGGGGAATTTTAGTGTAAGTTTCATGGTGGTTTGAAGTTTTTTTGGATTTTTCGAATGAAAATTGGCAAAAAATCCAGATCTGGAATTTAGGGCTTGCATGCTCGTATGGTGGATTGGTTGCTGCTGAAACCTCGTGTTTGAGTCGTGGTAAACCCCTGGGACTGTAGGAAGTAGTCTTGAGTTTTTTAGAGCCCTAAAACTTTTTTTGGGAATTTTTTTCTTCCTATATTTTGCTACCAGTACCTATTTTTCCTAGGTTTTTTGCTGTAACTCGTGTCTAACCTTGTGGAAAAGGTGTTTGGGAGTTCAGCTGTTGTTGGAAGACTGTGGTGCTGGTGAGAAATTTGTTTTTGGAGGATTTATTACCGGTAAGGAAGCTAAGCTGAAGCCTGAAGATCCACACTATTCCAAACGGGAGTAGGATAATTTGCTGGTTATGTCATGGCTCGTATGCTCTATGCAGCCACACATCGCCCGTAACTAATATGTTCCTTCCAACAGCTAAAGATATTTGGGATAGACTAACTGCAACTTATTCTCAAGTGAAAAACACTACTAGAATCTATCAGTTGCGAAGAGAAGCATGTAATATGCGACAGGGGGAGAAATCAGCGGCCATGTATTTTTCCTCCTTAGAATCAATTTGGGAAGAAATTGATCATCTTGAGGTTTTGGAGTGGAAAGATCCTGTTGATGCTTAACAATACAAGAAGTACATTGAAAAAACTCGAGTTTTCGATTTTCTTGCTAGGCTGAATGCTGATTATGACTTCATTAGGCAACACATCCTTAGTGCTGATATTTTGTCACTCTTCACAGCATATTCCTTGCACAGAATGAAGAGAGTAGGAGGAATGCTATGATGCAAGTGTCTGTAGGTGAGCACACTGCTCTTGTATCCACAAAGCCTAAGCAGAGTTTTCGTAAACATGAAGAGGTATTTTGTGAATACTATAAGAAGCCAAAGCATACCAAGGATAGATGCTGGGAACTAAATCCACACTTGAAACCTGAGAAGTTTAAAAGTGGAAAGAAAGTAAATGCTCATGTTGCTACTGCAAGTCATGATTCTTAGACTCACATGCTTAAGGGAAATCCTCTTGCTCCGGCATATACTCATGACACCTCTGATGTGATGGAAAAATTGAGAGACATCTTACTCCATCTTGAAAAGAGCGGGTTGCCTACATCTACTGGTTCAAATGCTTCTTCTAGTGCCTTTGCAAAATCAAGTACTACATTTATGTGTCATGTCCCATCCTCTAGCTCTTGGATAATTGACACAGGAGCCAGTGATCATATGACTGGTATGCCTTTCAGGGAAAGGTACAATTACCGTTGCCGATGGATCCCAGACCCCAATATCGGGTTTGAGTGAAGTTAAACTTACCAATAGCCTTTCTTTGTACTCTACACTCCATGTTCCACAATTGCATAGAAATCTCTTATCTGTTAGTTCTATTACAAAGTCTCATAATTGCTATGTAACCTTCTTTCCATCTCATTGTGTCTTTCAGGACCTGAGTATGGGGAAGACAATTGGTAGTGGACATGAAGCTGATGGAGTTTATCTTCTTGATCAGTCTCCAATGTTAGGGTTGATGTGTCGGTCTGTGTCTTATCATGATGAGAAACTAAGTCAACTGAAATTGTGGCATCATCGTCTTGGGCATGTGTCTTTTGGTTCCTTGAAGTTTTTGTTTCCTAGTTTGTTTGAGTCCTTGTCTAGTTCTGGTCTGCAATGTGAAGTCTGTCAACTATCAAAGCAATGTAGAAAAACCTTTTTTGCAGTAACAAAAGAAGTAATGTTGCTTTTCATTTAATACATACTGATGCTCGGGGACCTTATTCTATTCCATGTATGGGTGGCTACAAATATTTCATTCTCTTTGTTGATGACTAGTCGCAATATACTTGGTTGTATTTGATGAAGAGCCGAGATGAAGTTCCTTCAATTGTGAAAGGATTTTTTAGTATGGTGGAGACAGCTTGAGAAGAAGATTAAGATTATTAGATTTGACAATGCCAAGGAGTACTTTGAGAAGCACTTACAAACCTTGAAGAAAAATGAGTGATTCACCAGAGTTCTCGCCCTCATACTCCCCAACAAAATGGGGTATCGGAGAGGAAAAACAGATATGTGTTTGAAGTTGGCAGAGGCTTGTTATTCTAGATGCATGTTCCAACTCGGTTTTGGGGGGATGCTGCTCAAACAACTATATATCTTATTAATAGACTTCCCTCACGGACCTTGCATCTCTAGTCTCCTCGTCAACTTCTTTTTCCTGATGAGGATACATTCCATCTTCCTCCCAAGGTTTTTGGGTGTGTTTGCTTCATCCATGACATGAGTCCTTCTAGGCTGAAATTTGATCCAAAGTCAATCAAGTGAGTATTCTTGGGATATTCTTCAGTCCAAAAGGGGTATCGTTGTTATGACCCTTGTTTTGGAAAAAGGTATGTGTCCAAAGATGTCACATTCTTTGAGTCTACTCCCTTCTTCTCTGTCTCTTGTTCTTCTCTTCAAGGGGAAGATGTTAGTGAAGATCGGACTCCCTTTTGTATGCCGATTCCTGCAACTGATGCTGTCAATCTTCTTCTCCTCCTCCTCCCTGTGGTCGTAGTAGTCCTCCCGTGCCTCCTCCTTTGCCTCCTCCTATTCCCCGGTCTTGGCATCAGTGGTTCGTCAGACAAAGAAAGAGGATGACTCTAGAGATTGAATGTCCATTACAATTTGAGCTCTCAGACTCAGGTAATTTGGACTCTAAACCTCTTCCTGTTTCCGATGCCTGTGTTGAATCTATTGTTGAGCCTCTTCTTGTAAATTCTGATCTCAACCTTCCTATTGCAATTTGTAAAGCAAGACGGACATGTGCTAAGTATCCTATCTCAAACTATGTCTCTTATGATACTTTGTCACCCTCTTATTGTGCCTATATCTCTTCTATTGCTTCAGTTTTTATCCCTCACAATGTTACTGAGGCAGTGCAGTTCCCTCATTGGAAGGATGCTATGAACCAGGAAATGGAGGCACTCAAA
Organism: Nelumbo nucifera; assembly: GCF_055504915.1. Classification (NCBI taxonomy): domain Eukaryota; kingdom Viridiplantae; phylum Streptophyta; class Magnoliopsida; order Proteales; family Nelumbonaceae; genus Nelumbo; species Nelumbo nucifera. The sequence continues at coordinate 96,364,489 of NC_142649.1, forward strand.
AAAAACTAGACATGGGAAATTGTTTCTCTTCCAGAAGGTAAAATTCCTGTAGGATGCAAGTGGGTTTACATAGTGAAGCATAAAGATGATGGCTCAATTAAAAGGTACAAAGCTCGACTCATGGCAAAAAGGTACACCCAATCTTATGGCATTGATTACCAGGAAACATTTGTGCCAGTAGCCAAGATGAATTCAATCCGAGTTATCATGTCTCTTGCTGCCCACTATTCTTGGTCCTTGTATCAAATTGATGTTAAGAACACCTTCCTTAAGGAGACCTTCAAGAAGAAGTTTACATGGAACTTCCTCCAGGAATGAACATCCCTGGGAGTGAAGGAAAGGTTTATCATTTGAAGAAATCCCTTTATGGCCTTAAACGGTCCCCTCAAGCTTGGTTAGAAAGATTTAGGAAAGCTGTCTTAAAAATTGGCTTCTCACAATCACAAAGTTGACCATACCCTATTTATTAGGAGAGCAAATGGAAAATTAACTATGTTGATAGTATATGTTGATGATATTGTTATCACAAGTGATGATATCTCTGGGATTGCTGAACTGAAGTCTTTCCTTGCTACTGAATTCGAAATTAAGGATCTCGAAAATCTCCAGTTTTTCCTAGGGATTGAGGTATCAAGGTCAAAGAGGGGCATTTATATTTCTCAAAGGAAATATGTCCTTGATTTGCTTCAAGAGGTAGGAAAATTGGATTGTAAACCGACTGAAACTCCAATTGATCCCAATCATAAGTTGGGAGTTGATGATGGAGATGTTCTTCTTGACAAAGGTGTGTATCAGAGACTTGTTGGTTGCCTTCTCTACTTGTGTTTGACTAGACCAGATATATCATATGCTGTGAGTGTGGTCAGCCAATACACGCACAAGCCTAGATCATCTCATATGTAAGCAGTGAATAGAGTACTTGCCTATTTGAAGGGATGTGCAGGAAAGGTGATATTGTATTCTAATAATGAGCATCAGAAGGTAGAGGCCTATTCTGATGCTAACTGGGCAGGTTCTATTGATGATACGCGGTCTACTTCTGGCTATTGTACTTTGGTGGGTGATAATGTTGTATCTTGGAAAAGTAAGAAGCAATCAGTTGTGGCTCGATTTAGTGCAGAGGCAGAGTACAAAGCTATTAAAAATCATTATATCATTTAAATGGGAATTATGCATCAAGACCATTTGTAGGCTTAGCAATGATCAAGAACATTGGAAACTACCCCACTTCTATTTTAGTTCTCTTTATCAATAATCTAAGGGTCCGTTTGGTTCATGGTTAGGATCAGAATCAAAATCTCTTGGAATCAGAATTAGATTCACCCATTCTCAATGCCTGTTTGTTTTACACGGGAATTGGAGCAGATTCCAATCATTGTTATTTGATTCATTTGGACCTAGAACCAGAATCAATTGAAAATTTTCAGTTTTGTATTAGTTTATTAATATTTTATTATTATTGTTTTTATTATTTTATTTTTACTTTATTGTTTTTGTTATATTATTAATTTATTAATATTTTATTATTTTGTCATTATCTTACTAATATTTTTACAACTTTATTAATAATTTATTATTTATTATTATATTATTAATATTGTGTTATTACTTTTACTATTACATTAATAATGTTACAATAATATTTTATTAGTACTTTATTGTTATTATTATTTTATTAGTATCTAATAATTAGTATCTTAGTATTTTATTATTACCTTATGAATATTGTCATTGAAAAATATAAAGATATTGAAGAGGCAATTAAAAGAAACATATTTGGATTCTGGATATGCTTTGATACACCATAGAAATTCAAATATATATTAAAAACATATGAACTTTATATAATCTACAACTTTAATAACCAATGCTCAAAGAACTGGGCAGGGTATAGAACCAGAGAAGGGAGAGGTTCACAAGTTAGAGGTTCAACCAGGGTTGAATCGGAGGTCGAACCATGATGACGTGGCATATACATATATATACTATGGATCATATAAATACTATATATAACATATTTTACAATTTTTAATATACTTAAATATGGTGGATGGATGGCAAGTTTCTTAACTTTTAAAGCAAATGACTAGGGCATGTCTTTTAATTTATATTTTCTTTAAAATAGTGCATAACAAAGTAATATGTACAATAGTCATTAATTAACAAAAGAAAAGAGGTGGATTAGTGGTAATTAAGCAATTTGTGAAAATAAGAGTTCATGGTTTCAAGTACAAAAGTAGATTTTGAAATTTCAATTATGCAAGTTCTAGGACCAGCTGAGAATACTTTTGCCACCAATTCATTCTTCTCCTCTCTTTTTTTCTCTTCCTTCTCTTCTTGCTCTTCCTTTCTAGCAAATCAGCAAACACTCACTTTTCTCAATTGAATATATCATCTGAAAGTTGGGAGAAGTGTTTGCAATACCAATCAATAAAAATAAGATTTGTAGACCAATTGGAGAAGGTGACTCAATAAGAGCTGAGCTGTTGGCGGTATTACAGGATGTATAAAAGGAAAATGAAATGCAGTTAAATAGACTAACTATAAGGATTTTGAGAGTGGGCTTGGCGCAATGGTTCGTTTCTCTATTGAGACCTAGGTGACCAGGGTTCAAATCTTGGAAACAACTTCTGTATGTATTTACAGTGCTAAGGCTAGGTACATCCTCCCCTCCCCAAACCTTGCATTGGCAGGAGTCTCGTGCACAGGGATGCCGTTTTTTATAGAGGTAGATGATGCTAAGGTGGTAATCAATTGGCTATAGAGCAAGGAGAGGGTCCTATGGACATATAGAAACAAGTTCAAGAAGTTTAAATGGTGACTAGAAGCATAAAAGTTAAGGTTCAATGGTTTCCGGGATTGGAAAATAACATGGCTGATGCTTTGATCAAACAACTATAGGTATTAGTTGTTTTGGGTTCAGTTGTAAAGGAATGATTTTTTTTTTTTCTGCGGGGGGGGGCTAGAGTTGTCTATACTCTCTTTTTTTTGTTTTGTATTGTTAAACAACATAAAATAGATCTGATACCATGTCAACTAACATAAAATAGAATAGCAAAACAAGGAGAAATTAAGAAGAAATAGAGAGAAGACCAAGATTTAACCAAGGTTTATAAAGTATCGGAAAGGCAATTTTAAGAGAAGTATCGAGATACGCCTTGGATACGCATGCGTATCAGAGAAAAACTAAGATACACATAGATACACTTTGAAACACTATAAATACTTTAATAAATCATAAAAATACATAACAACACTAAATATAAGACCTAAGTGAGGTGTATATATATTTTAATGGTTTTATGAAGAAATATATTGTAGTTAATTATAATTGTTGAAGATTAATTAGTTTTATGATGTTTTTCTGAGTAGATGTTTCATGTTAGTTGTTAGATAGGAGGTGGGGACCACAGTAGTTATGTGAGTCCAAATTCTATTATGTTTTTGAGTGTTATATATGCCGTTTTATGTTTGGATGCCCTATAAGGGCATAGTTGTCTTTGTACTGTTCTATTATTTTAGTATAAATAATAAGTGAAGGGGGCAGCCAGATTGTTGGTGCTCTTTTCTTTTCAACTTATCTTCTTCTCTTCTTCTCCTCTCTTCCTTCTCTCTTCTTTCTCTCTTCAAAAAACTACTTTCTTTCGTATTTTTTAATTCAGCAGATTCCTACTTGGTATTAGAGCATCGGCTAGGGTTTCTTGAAGCATTCTCATGCAGCCCCAGATCAGCCGACTGCATGAAGTAGTAAAGGGCTGATCGATCTACTAAAGATTGCCCAGTTCTTGGAGTTTTTGGTGGGATCTAGACATCAGGAAGGTGATCTACTGTTCGACATCAAAATCAGGAAGAACTAGAGTACGGGGAAGAGTCCCAGAAAAGTTGGACTCTTTGTTTTTTATCTGATCTTGGGCGCCCAGGTATTGTTAGTTTTCTTTTAATTTTCTGAAGAGGGTGGTTTGGTTTTTGGGATTTTCTAGGCCTCCCGGAGTGATCGATTACTTTTCTCTTTGTTGGGAGGCGTGGGGAGGAGAGAGATTTCCCTCCAGCTAGGGTTTTCTTCTTCCAGAAGGGTTGGTTTCTGTGTGTGTGATATCAAATTATTTTTTGAAGGTCTCCAATTTATTTTTTTCTTCTTGTTGAACTGTTTGAAGTAAAATGGAAAGTTGGAATACCGAGATGAAATCTACCGGTATTGTGGGACTGGGTGTTGGAGGTAGTAGTGATATTTTTGGGTCTAGGATCATTACTACAGTAAAACTTGATGGTACAAATTATTTGGAGTGGGCACAATCAGCTAAGATGGCTGTTGGTGCCCGTGGAAAATTAGGGTATCTCACTGGGGAGGAGGAGAAACTTGATACAGACTCTTCCCGATGGGTGCAAGAGAATTACATGGTAATGTCCTGGCTGTGTAATTCTATGTTACCTCATATTGCAAAAAATTTCCTATGGGTTAATACTGCTACGGAGATTTGGGATGGAGTGACTGAAACCTACTCTCAGAAGCAAAATGAAGCCAGAGCCTGTCAGTTGAGAAATTAGGTGACAAGTATGAAATAGGGAGAAAAACCTCTTGCTGTGTGTTTCTCCATGCTGAAAAACTATGGCAGGAAATAGATCACTTAGAAACTGTGGTATGGGAAAGTGTAAATGATGCAACAACTTATCACAGACTGGTAGAGAGGAATAGGGTTTTTGAGTTCTTGGTAGGGCTGAACCCTGAATTTGACATTGCTAGGCAACATATACTTTCTAGGGAGGGTGTGACACTTTCTCAGGCCTATGCTTTTGTCTCTAGAGAGGAGAGTAGGAGGAATGTAATGCTGAGACAGCCTGGGATTGACCAGTCGGCTATGGTTGGTACAACAAAACCTAAGCTGAATGGAGACTGGGGGAGTAGTGAGACTATAAGGGAAGATAAGAAGGACTTGGTGTGTGATTATTGCAAGTAGCCTAATCATACCAGGGACACTTGTTGGAAGCTTCATCCAAATCTTATGCCTACTGGGATAAGAAACAAGAAGGGAAATGCAAATGTAGCCACTACAGGAGACTCTTCAGCCCCTCTCTCCCAAACTGATTGGGAATCCATTGCAGTAGCAGTAGTGAGAACAAAATTGGAGAGGTTTGGGCAGCTTATGAGTAAGAAAGATTCACCTAGCTTTAGCCTTCTAGATGGACAACAAAATGTAGGAGACAACTACACCACTTCCTTTGCACATATAGGTAGTTCATATGCAACTGCAAAACTTGCATCCACTTCAGGTAAGGAGGGACCTCCCTGGATTATAGACTCAAGAGAATCTGAGCATATGACTAATGCCCCTACCATTTTCAGTTCCTATCAGTTGTGCTCTGGTAGAGACAGAGTCTCTACAGCAAATGGTTCACATATGCCCATTGTTGGGAAGGGGACAGTTAGAGTGACCAATGATATAACTCTGTCTTCTATTTTACATGTCCCTAGACTTCATACCAACCTACTGCCTGTTAGTTCTTTGACAAAAAATATGAATTGTTCAGTGACCTTTCTTCCTAGTAATTGTGTTTTTGCAGGATCTGTAGTCAAAGAAGATGATTGGGAGTGGTCGTGAGGTGAATGGAGTCTACCTTCTGGATGAGATTCCGAGACATCAGGGCCATCATGTTAGCAACAGTAGTAGTAGTTGGTCAGAGTCAGTGAACCAGATTATGCTTTGGCACAATTGCTTGGGACATCTTTCTTTTAGTTCTTTGAAATGTCTATTCCCAAAGTTGTTTGAGTTTGTTCAATTATCTACTTTGGAGTGTGAGAGTTGTCAACTGGGAAAGCATTGTAGACATTCTTTTAAACCAAGTAATAAAAGTACTTCTGCTTTTAATATTGTTTACACTGATGTATGGGGGCCATATCAAATCCCTTCCATGGGAGGATTCCATTACTTTCTCTTGTTTGTGAATATTATACACGATATTCTTGGATATATTTGATGAGATCACGTGATGAGGTTTCTAACTTAGTACGACAATTCCACCAGATGGTTCTCACACAATTTGGAGTGAGAACTAAGGCTTTTAGATCAGATAATGCCAGAGAGTACTTTGAGAAGGACCTGGCCACGTATCTCTTAGAACATGGTGTAGTTCATCAAAGCAATTGTGCATATACACTGCAATAGAATGGAGTTGCTGAGAGGAAAAACAAACACATTGTGGAGGTGGCAAGGAGTCTTATGGTGTGTGCTTCAGTTCTTGTGCAGTTCTTACAGCCGTGCATTTGATTAACTGTGTTCCTTCACGAACTTTGGGGTTTAAGGTGCCATTTAGCTTTCTTTTCTAGATGGAGAGATATTTCATATACCTCTGAGGGTTTTTGGTTGTGTTTCTTTTGTTCACATTCTTGGCCCTCATCGCAAGAAATTGGATCCTAAGGCCAAGAAATGTGTTTTTCTTGGGTATGCTCAGAACCAAAAGGGGTATTGCTGTTATGACTCAGTGTCGAGGAGCAGATTTGTTACTATGGATGTTACCTTTTTTGAATCCACATTCTTCTTCTCGAGTCTCCTCAGGGGGAGAGTTTTGGGGAGAAGAACTCACAATCTGTTCCTCTTCCTGTTTCTGTGGTGCCTCCATCAGTTCAGCTAGCACCTGCACCATCAGTTCAGCCAACACCTGCACCATTAGTTCAGCCAACATCTACATCAGTTCAGCCAGCACCTGCACCTCCAGTTTCATTACCTGAGCCACTACGGGCAGCCTCACAACAATATCAGCGCCGGCAGATGATGGTTGACTCCACACATCCTCAACCCACACCACTCTCTGTCAGTCCTTCTGAAACTCTAGATTCGGCAGATACAGTTCCAGGTATTCCTCTTGAGCCTGAGCTTGTTATGTTTTCTGATGATAATGTTTTTGTCCTTAACACCATTGATCTTCACATTGCATTTCGTAAGGGGAAGAGAAAGTGTACATCCCACTGCATTTCACACCATCTTTCCTATAGTGCCTTATCACCCGCCTACCGTGCTTTTCTTTCTTCCTTGGATTCTGTGTCTATACCCAGGAATGTTACTGAGGCTCTCTCCAAACCTGAGTGGAAAACAGCCATGCAGGATGAGATGGATGCTTTGGTCAAAAACCAAACTTGGGAAATAGTTGATCTCCCCCTAGACAAGGAGACAGTCGGATGCTAATGGGTATTCACAGTGAAATATAAAACCAATGGCAAGATAGAGAGGTACAATGCAAGGTTGGTAGCAAAAGGGTATATTCAGATCTATGGTGTTGATTATCTGGAAACCTTTGCACCAGTAGATAAGATGAATTCAGTTCATATCCTTTTATCTCTAGCAGCCACCTACTCATGGCCCTTGTTCCAGCTTGATGTCAAAAATGCTTTCCTCAATGGTGACTTACAAGAGGAGGTATATATGGACATTCCAGCAGGTTTTTTTGAAAATGTTGGTAAAGGAAAGGTGTGCAGACTCAGAAAATCTCTGTATGGTCTAAAACAGTCACCTAGGGGTTGGTTTGACAGGTTTAGAGGGGCACTCATCGGTTTTGGATACACACAGACACAGTCTGGTCACACCCTCTTTGTGAAGAGGAGAGATGCTCTGGTGTCAATTCTGATTGTGTATGTGGATGATATAGTGGTGACAAGAAATTATCTAGAGGAGATTGATGATCTCAAAAAATCATTGCAACAAGAATTTGAGATCAAAGATCTTGGTGAGCTCAAATATTTCCTAGGGATTGAAGTTGCAAGATCCAAGCATGGGATCTTCATTTCACAGAGAAAGTATGTACTTGACCTACTGCGAGAGATTGGGAAACTGGGAACCAAACCAGCAGACACTCCTATTGATCCAAATCACATAATTAATGGTGTGGATGGTGAATTGGTAAAGGATGTGGGGAGATATCAAAGAATGGTGGGCCAACTGCTATATTTGTGTATGACATGACTAGATATTTCTTATGCTGTCAGTGTTGTGAGTCAGTACATGCATGCACCTCGGGTTCAACATTAGGAAGCTATTGAGAGAATACTTGCATATCTGAAATAGCACCCTGGTAGAGGCATTCTTTTCTCAAATCATGAGAATCTAAAGCTAGAATCCTATACAGATACAGATTGGGCAAGATGCTTAGATGACAGGAGGTCTACATCAGGAGTGTGTACCTTTGTAGGTGGAAACTTGATCTCCTAGAAGAGTAAGAAGCAAGCAGTTGTGGCAAGGTCAAGTGCAAAGGCTGAGTATAGATCCATGGCTCATGGAGTCTCAGAACTTCTTTGGGTTAGATCTCTTTTGAGTGAGATTGGGGTGAAAGTAGAGGAACGTATGATGTTATACTGTGACAATCAGGCTGCAATCAATATTGCACACAATCCAATTCAGCATGATACGACAAAACACATTGAAGTTGATAGACACTTTATAAGAGAAAGGGTAACAACTGGAGAAGTTTGTTTACCTTATGTCTCTTTAGAGTTGCAGCTGGCTGATGTTCTCACTAAAGGGGTGGCAAAGAACAAGTTTGAACATGATCTACGCAAGTTGGGAATGTGTGACATTTACTCCCAACTTGAGGGGGAGTGTTGAAGATTAATTAGTTTTATGATGTTTTTCTGAGTAGATGTTTTATGTTAGTTGTTAGATCGGAGGTAGGGACCACAGTAGTTATGTGAGTCCAAATTCTATTATGTTTTTGAGTATTATATATGCTGTTTTATGTTTTGCCACCCTATAAGGGCATAGTTGTCTTTGTACTGTTCAGTCAGATTGTTGGCTCTCTTTTCTTTTCAACTTCTCTTCTTCTCCTTCTCTCTTCTCTCTTCAAGAAACTACTTTCTTTCATATTTTTTAATTCAGTAGATTCCTACTATAATTTCATTAAAAATCCTATACTTGACTATAATTTATAATTTATAATTCTTAAGTTTTAATGTTTAATGGGATGGGAAAAAACCAACTCTCTTATCCAACCATAAAATATGCATTAACACAACTTCTAAGTGAAAATATACTTAATAATTATTTATTATTTATTTTCAAAAAATATTAAAAAATAAATAAACATTACATAATATATTCAAAAAATATTTATTAAAGAAGAAATTTCAATTGCTCTATGGATATGATAGATAAATCTATAGATCTAAAACATAATTGGTCTTTATACGCAAAGAAAAAAATATATTTTCAAATTTTTTGTTAATTTATATTTTCCCCAAATATCTCATGAAATTTCCATAAATCTACAGATAACACAAAAAAATGTGATTTTGAATGTAAGAAATGTAGATTAACATATATTTATACATTCAAGAAAAAAGAAATCATAAGATATTATAAAAACTTGAAAAAATTACCTACTTTTTCCATATTTTTTCAAAATTTGAAAAATCTTCAAAAAAAAATAATGATTCACACTTGTTTCTTGCAAAATTTTGCAAATCAAGCACTCTAGGAATAAGGTTTGGAGTTTTAGAGTCATTTGGGGGGTGAAAGAATCTTACTTTTCCCCATCATTTTTTTTGGTTTCTGGCCGTATCTTTTTTGTTGATACGTTACCGATACACCCCAATACACCTTCAATACACCTCCGATACGCCCCGATACGCCCCCGATACGGGTCCGATACGCATGAAAAAATACAATACACACGATTTCCATGCGTATCCCGTATCTGTTTGTAAAAGATATGATACGATACGATACGCCTGATGATTGAAATTTTAAACCTTGGATTTAACGTGGTTCGGCTTGGTAGCCTACATCCATAGGAGGAGAGGAAAAATATCCACTATGAGAATAAGAGAGATAACTCACTCTTTCTCTCTCTCACTCAAACCCTAATCTCACACAACTACTAGCTTAAATAAGCAACAAACCGAAATATATAAGAATTACACAAAAGCCCCTTTTTCTCCCATAAATACATATAGGTTCCCATTAATTTATTATTACAAATATACCCAAATACAACCAAATACAATATTTCTCTCAACACGTCCCCTCAAACTCAAGGTGGGAAAACCAACTTGAGTTTGCAAGTAAGGATGTTGAAGCAACCTTCATGGAAATAGGTTTACTGTTGAAGCAGCAGCAACCATAAACCTTGAGATGTTGAAGGGACCTCTGAAGCAATAGTTCATTGATACACCAAGGGAGCTTCACACGTTCACCAATAAAGTTATCACCATACCACAAACCATTACCAACTTACAAACATCCACAACTTGAGGCATCGCAGCCCCTTTTCCAAGTCACATAACCACCACCAACAAACAACCACAGCATGAGACATCAAAGACCCTTTTCCAACTCACAAAATCACCACCAACAAACAACCACAACTTGAGGCATCACACTTGTTGAGTTGGGCCAGATTCTAGTTATTGGGCCCATTTGTTTTTATTCTTGTTTTAAGTTATTAAGTTAGGAAGTTGTTGGGCTTTAGGCCCATTAGTTTATGTTTTTAAGTTGTGACTGTTCAGCTACTTTAGTAGCCACCCTACTAAGGGTGTTCTTGTAATATCTCATTCTTTAAGTTAAGTATAAATTATAATGAGGGGTTGGCGGCCAGAACTAATTCAATTCTTGTTGAATTACTACTCTTTTCTTCTCTACTGCTGAAACTCTTCCATCTCTTCTTCTTTCTCTTCACAAGGAATTCATCTAAATCTGCAATCAGTAATTTCTACTACACTCTTCCTCAAACCCTAATCTCACACAACCACTAGCTTAAAGAAGCAATAGACCGAAATATATCAGAATTACACAAAAGCCCCTTTTCTCCATGAGTTGGTCCTACATCCTTTGTGTATTTCTTAGCACACTCAATTCACACACACTAAGAAACATACACACACAATGGCTTAGGAAAATGATATGGCATTCACTATGTACTTAGTACAAAGGCTACAACACTTAGATGATTCCATGTACTCTCGAGCACGTAAGTGTTTGAGCTTGTGTGCAAATGAGGGAGGAGTCCCTTACTTATAGGTCTCACAACCGCTCTAGGGAGTGTAATCCTGACCATCCACTCATCACCTCCTTGCCACAGCCATTGGATGGCACCTCCTAATCTCCACCACATTTGTACCTCCTCATGACAACCACATGTTTCACCTCTTTAGTGGAGACTTCTAGAAGAAAATCTCATGCTCAAGAACATTCTCACAAAACTCTAAAATATACAAGAACATACAACTCTCCTTCTAGACACCTCTAGACTGCCCTAGATTGCTCCAGAGCACTCCTGACCCTTAGACAAGACTCTACAACTTTCCAGAGTGCCCCGGATGCCTCTAGAATGACTCTTACTTGGCTAGAAAGCTCTATAACCACCTCTAAACCTCCTAGCCAACAACTCCTTCACCTATACAAGCTTCGGGGGCTTGACATGTTGCTAGCTTAGTTTTGTAATCTTTGTAATTTTTGTATATTAATGGAATCTTTTTCAGTTATCTATCAAAAGGATAGTGGATCTAGGAAAAAACCTTTCAAGGAGGAAATTTGGGATAATTCTGTGGTCACTCCCAACCATCCATTGGGTAAGGAATCCTCTGGATAGCAAAAAGAAAAAAAAAAAAACAGAACAATATACCATATAAACTATGCACTTTCAACATCAACTTCACATGTGTAGCAGAAAACAAGATATCTAGTCCAGTTTCATTATTAGGTTTTGTAGTTGTATATGACGAAGAGATCAGACTTTCCCCCCTTAGTTTTGGCTTTCTTGCTTACTTGATACAGGCATATCCCAATTGCTGAAACTGATGAAACAAATGAGAAGTAGTAGGACATTGTGGATAATCTCTTGAACGCAAGAAGTCGTCCTTTAAAACTGACAAAGCTGTAGAGAAACGAAGGGCTTTGATTGCATATATGCACCGCAGCATCTATACACATTCAGGAGAAGGGGAAAGTTAAAAAGAAAAGGTATTCAAGAATGAAGGGAATACCTCATATTTGCTACTGACCTGAGTAAATTGTGGTCCTGCTTGGGATAGTGATACAGCAAGATCTCCACAAACAGGAGAACCACTGGAAAGAATATCAAGAGATCTTGGTGTAATGCGCAAACTATCAAACCTTCATTTAGATAGTACACAAAAATGCCAGAGGTCATGAGTAGAATCTAAACAAAATATAAGGCAGACATATTCTAACTATAAAGAATGAAGCTATCCTACTTAATCAAAAGGGAAGAAGTAAAGACGAAACCTAAACAGAAAGAAACTCAAAATTGTGAAAAAAAATTATAAAAACAAGCTATAAATGGTAAAATAGTTAGTTATAATGTCTCTGTAAGTAAGAAGAGGAGAAAACCTTGATGTTATTTGGTATAGTATTTCTGATAAGTCAAGCTTCTGTTCAAAGCTTTTCTGCATTGTAGCAAAACCAATAAGAAGAGGTTCAAGAAGGCCAAAAAGACAGCTCCTTATCTCAACCCCTTTCTTTTGTCTAGGATTAATGTCTGTTGGATTTGCAAGCAATAGTCTATCATTCAAAGCACCAACCATAACTGCATCCATGGAACAAGTTTACCTTCAAAATCCAGAAGAAAAAAGGGAAAAGAAAGAGGTAAACAGAGCATCTCAACTTACAATACATGTGTGCCTAGAAAATACCAGGCTGCAAAACCCCAAAATTCAAAAAGGACCCAATCAACTATAGAATAATGGTGAAGGGAGAATGGAGAAGAAAATTTACCTGAATAGGGCATACTAGTTGAAAGAATGGTCCGGACTTTGCTATCCCATCCAAGGGCACTAACTGCAGTTGCAGTAGAAAAAAGAAGTGTGGGACCAACCCATAAAAGGGATCTAAAGTACAGATAAGTTAAGCATTTAAACTATGACATGACACCTTGATCATGCAGACAAAATATGACTACACAGAAGAAATAAATTTAGTCAGAAATATTTCAATGTTTGAGGATATTGAAGGGAGTCCTTTATCAGAATTTGTTGAACTGGTTGCCAAAACATCAAGATCGGCCGACACAATTAGCACCCTATGGCTAGTCAGTATTCCCGCAACCTGGCCTCTAAGAGTTTCTTGCCAGTGTACCTATTAAAGACAGAAGGTACAATATTTCCAATCAGAAAACTCCACTAGTCTTGCATGTAATTTTTAATGCAATAGAAGGAATATTGACCTCAAGCTACACAGTAGAGATTAACTTGCTTTTGACAGGTCCCAATGAATAGTCAAACAAATAGATGATGCATTTCCATACTGAAATAATAAAAAATTTCATTGCCAATCAAGAAAACTTAAGGCCTTTAAATTTTTGCATCACAACTCCTTAGAGATGATAACTATCATTATCATCAATATTACTGAGATTGATCACAAGAGAATTATACTAATCAAACATTCACACACAAAAATGTGTATAGAATGTCAGTTCAACTCACCAAAATACAAAAGGTTTGGTAACTTGTTGTGATCGACCACAAAAAAACAAAAACAATGAAAAACTGAGAGAAAAAAGGATGGAATAGGATAAGAGAAGCAAGAGGAGAAGAGTAGAGAAGAGGAGAGAGAAAAGGAGAAGAAAAAAGGGGTTTGGTCATTAAAGGTTTTCTTTGCGTTCCTTCTCTAACAGCTGCCCCACTCTTTTATTATGTAGACGTTCAAGACTGCTATCAGCCTTGAACCCTAATAGATTTCAGGTTCGAAAGAGAAGGAAAATGTAGAGAAGAGAAGAGAGAACTGTAGAACAAAAGGGTTGAAAGGAGGGACAGAATCTGAATGTTCTGCCGCCGCCACTTCTATTTAGTATTTATAGGTTAAGCTCATTACATGGAAAGGACAGATCTACCCTTAGTATTTACATAACAAATAGAACAAAATAAAACTGAAATAAATAACAACTGAAATAACCGATTGACCACCAGATAAATCCGCCTCTAGCTTCTTCCTTGGTACAACTTTGGTGAGGATATCTGCTAGCTGCATGTTGGATGTGATGTACGGGAGACACACTTTTTGTGATGAGACCTCTCGTACAAAATGTCGATCAACTTCAATATGTTTAGTCCTGTCGTGCTGCACCGGATTGTGTGCTATATTAATAGTCGCTTGATTATCACAATACAGCATCAGGGGCTTCTCATACTCAATACCCAACTCCTCAAGTAGTGATCTCAGCCATAGAATTTCAGCCACTCCGTTAGCCATTGACCTGTATTCAGCTTCAGCACTAGATCGGGAGACAACACTCTGTCTGTCATCAACACCCCCAGCCCAATCAGCATCCGTATAGACCTCCACCTTCATGTGGTCATTGTTCTTGAACAGTATACCTCTACCCGGGCATCTCTTCAAGTATGCTAATATTCTTTTTGCGGCAAGAAGATGTGTGGTTCTAGGAGAATGCATGTACTGGCTGACAACACTAATTGCATAACTGATATCTGGCCGAGTGAGGCAGAGATAATAGGAGCTTTCCCACTAATCACTGGAACATAACTTTGTCTTCAAGAGGCTCCCCACTCTGCGCTAATCCTGTGGTTCTGTTCAATGGATGTGTCCGCAGGCTTGACACCTAACTTTCCAGTTTCTGCCAACAGATCTAGAACATATTTTCTCTGAGAGACAAAGATCCCTTGTTTAGATCTAGCAACCTCAATACCCAAAAAATACCGTAGTGCACCAAGATCTTTCACCTCAAACTCTTGATGAAGCAGCTGTTTGAGGGACTCAATCCCATGGCTATCATTTCCTGTCACCACAATATCATCAACATATACTGCAAGTAGTGTCAGAGAGAACTCCACCCTCTTGATGAACAGTGTATGATCTAACTGGGGCTGTACATAACCGAACTTCCCAAGGGCTAGTCTGAATCTATCAAACCAAGCTCTAGGTGATTGCTTCAAACCATACAATGCCTTATTGAGCTGGCAGACCTTCTTACTTGTCTCTGTATCATAGAATCCAGGAGGCAACCGCATGTAAACCTCTTCCTGCAGGTCTCCATTCAGAAAAGCATTTTTAATGTCCATTTGGTACAAAGGCCAAGTGTGGCTTGCTGCAAGAGATAATAGAACTCGAATGGTGGTCATCTTGGCTATTGGGGCAAAGGTCTCCAAGTAATCTATACCATAGGTCTCAATGGAGCCATGTCGTTTCCCTTTACGGACGTGGTACAAAGGCCAGTGGGCTGTAGATGTGGTACAATGTCGTTTCCCTTTACGGACGACAATGGGAAGGTCAAGGTCGTCTGCAGGAGGTGAAGTGGCAATAGTGGAAGGAGTCTCTGTGGGCCCTGAGACTGTAATACCTGGACTTGGAGCCACAGAAGAGGTTGGAGCTGGCTTGGACTGCTGATGACCGGGATCAACCTGCCTGCATCGCCTGTGATAGACTCTCAACTCCTGATCTCTCTGACCACCCTTAGTATTGCAGCCCTCATCACCCAATGGAATAGGTAAGGGAACAGCCCCAAAAGTATTAACCCTACCCTCACTGCGCTCCCCCTGAAGAAAAGGACCCAAATCCCCACTCTCACTGCTCTCCCCCTGAGGAGAAACCCAAGAATAATAGGGTGTCTCCTCAAAGAAAGTGACATCCATGGAGACAAACTTCTTCCCTGAGATAGGATCATAGCAGCAATAACCCTTTTGAGTTTGTGCATAACCAAGAAAGATGCATTTTGAGGCCTTTGGTTCGAATTTGGAGTGATGGGTCCGAGAAGCTGAACAAAACAGGTACAACCAAATGTTTTAAGGGGAACAGTAAACAACTCCTCATTTGGGTATTGATGAAGGAAGATTTGGCCCGACCTCGTAATCACTCAACACGTGGCAAAGGCAATAGCTCGGCACAACAGCGCACCCAAGGCGCGAGCACCGAAGGGAGGAACCAGTAGTCCGAACTCCCTACCAGTAGTCCGAACTCCCTACTAAGAGCCCGAACTCCCTACAAGGAGACCGAACTCTCCCTTAGGCCCCGAGCCTCACACAAGGCAATGACCCGAACTAGCCCGCCCCATGGCAGTTCGGGACACTCCCCTATCCGAACTCAAGATTTCACCTCACTCACCACTCCAGCACTTCGCCTCTAGGATGTCGAACTGAACAAACGTACCTGACACCGACAAGGTCCGTATCCAAGGGCGGCGCACCTGACTGACTTGGGATCTGACGCTTGACAGCCGCACTTCAACGGCCACCTGCCACCGCCACCTGCCACCGTCATCGCCAGTCGCAGAGACGGCTTCGACAAAGAGAGCAGTGGCGGTTCTGTCCAACAGAGGGGATGACACCCGAACTAGCAGGAGCTTAGAGATAATCATACCCGACCTGACAGAAGCTTAGAAGTGAGTGCACGAGGTGGTTATAAAAGGCTCCCTACCCCCCAAGAATAAGGTATGTGAACTTTGCGCCATCTAGTTTTATCTTGCCTTTGAGAGAATTCTAACTTGAGCTTCGGAGCAATCACACCGGGTTCCCCCCGGAGCTTCCTCATCTCCTCCGTTTCAGGTTCCCTGTAGCTCCGTTCAGAGGTAAGGATGTTGACAGCTAGGACCGGCCGGATTGTGCACCATCAATTGGCGCCGTTTGTGGGAAAGCTTCTAAAAGCCTCCCTCTAAAACTCTCATAACCTCTTTTTTTCTCCAAAAAACCCTAACACTCATGGCTTCTTCCAGTAATGCCGGACGTGGCACAGAGACGAACAACACCGGGGAACAACTCCAAGTCCCCGTGGTGTGCATCGGACAGTTCACCATTCCCCTTCCGGTGGATGGGATCCCCAGCTTGAATGCGCCACAAACAATGGCGCCCGTAAACCTTCCTGCCATGAACATCCCTCTTCCACTCCCTATCGAAACAACTTTTGCTGAACCAACTGCTGTCCCCCTAGCGACTAGCCAGAGCCAGTTTGACGACCTGATGCAACGCATGCGGGCAATGCAAGTCCAAATGCAACAATTCCAGCAGCATCAACTCCAGCAGCACCAAGTACTACACCACCTCTCTCAACATCACTATTAGCAGCAGTTCCCCCAACTACCCCTGAACCAGTCACTGCTTCCGCCTCGGCACCTTGCTCCGAAGCCGGTTAAGGCCTCCCCTCAGGGTGGACGCCCTCACCGAGGAGAAGCCTCCCAACTCCAGAACCGCCCTAACAGCCAGGCCTCATCCCCAGGCCGAAGGGAAAGGAAAATCACCCCCGCCTCGCAGCTCGCAGGCGGATTGAGAACCTCGCCTGCAAAGTCAGCACCTCGGCGCTCCAAGCCTGAGTTCCCGCTCACAGAGAACCGATTCAGCGCCCTAGCAGCAGACTACCAACATTCCGGCCCCATCGAGCTCGGCAACACAGAGGCCAGCAGCGCCAGTACCAGGCCCACTCAACAACGAAGGCGCCGGCGAAGTCGCCGAATTGCCACCCGTGTCCTGCTCGAGCTCAGAGGTAAGAAAGAGACGAGCTCGGACGAGGTAAAAGCTGCCCCAATTCTCTTAGTTCCTTGCCCCCTCGCATCAGAACTCCTGGCAGTCCCCATGCCCAGAGACTTCAAGCTCCCACCTTTGGACAAGTATGATGGGTCCTTTGACCCCAACGACCACGTTGATGCTTTCCAGTCCCAAATGCACCTCGCTAGGGCCAGTGAATCATGCATGTGCGTGGCCTTCACCACCACCTTCAGGGGGGTGGCCCGCACCTGGTACAGGAACCTAGCCCCAGGGTCAATAAGAAGCTGGACCCAGTTCGTGTAGGTCTTCACTGCACACTTCGTTACCAGCAAGCGGTGCCCCAGAACTGAGGAAAGCATCTTCGGAGTAGTCCAGAGAGAAGGAGAATCCATCCGAGGCTACATCAAGCGGTTCAATGAAGCGTGCTTGCAGATACCACGATTAGACCCCACGGTACAGCTCGCGGCGGACAAGAGAGGAGTAACGCACAAGGAGTTTAAATGGCACATGGTAGCCAGCCAGCCCGCGACCGTGGCCGAATTCCTCAAGCTCGCGGACAAGTTCATAAGAACAGAGGAAGAGATCAACCAAAGGACCGAAGGCGGGGTTGAGAAAAGGAAAAGAGAAGGTGAGCCCTCCAACCCAAGTGACAGAAGGAACCCGGCCCGGGAGGCGAAGCCGAGCTCCCTTAGCAGTCCGGACGGATTACACGCCGTTAAACACGAGGCGGACCGAGATCTTGATGACGATCAAAGACGCCCCATACGTAAAGTGGCCACCTCGCCTAAAGGGGAATCCAAACGAGAGAAATAAAAATCTGTACTGTAGTTTTCATAGAGATCACGGTCATAGTACCGAACAGTGTAATAATCTCCGGGACGAGATAGAGGGACTCATCCGTTGCGGATACTTGAGAAATTTTGTACAACATAATAATAATAATAATAACAATAAGGCAGGTCGGCAAGGGGAGCACGGAAAGGACGCCCCCGAATCCAGCAGCAGACCAGCCGAAGCGTTGCAATGACAGCCTCCGGAAGAGAGGCCAGTTCGGGGAACCATCCATGTGATAGTGGGAGGTTCGGTGGTAGCAGGGTGTACTTCGGCAGCAGCCCAGACGTCGGTTCGCGAGGCAGCCCAAGAAGAACAGAACCCTCCAAAGAGGCCGAAGACAGAAGATCCGATCTTCACGGAAGACGATGCGCGAGGTGTCCACTACCCCCACGATGACGCGCTCGTCATAAAACTAAGGATCAGCGACTTCGAAGTCAGGCGCGTACTTGTGGATTCAGGTAGCTCGACGAACATCCTCTTCAAGTCGGCATTTGACCAGCTATAGTTGCGGAGAAGCGAGCTGAAGCCCGCAAACACTCCTCTTGTGGGCTTTAGCGGATAGGAAGTCAGGCCCCTCGGGAAGATAACAGTACCTATGGAAGTCGGCACATGGCCTTGTGCGGTCAGACTCAACCACGATTTCCTGGTGGTCACGACCCCTTCCCCATACAATGCCATAATAGGGCGGCCAATTACGCATATTCTGTGGGCAGTGGTCTCCACCTACTATCTGGCAATGAAGTTCCCTACAAACTTCGGTGTGGGGGTAGCGCGGGGCGACCAGCTTGAGTCCCGCAAGTGTTATGTTGCCGCCCTGAAGGGAAAAACCAAGGCGACCGACGACCTCGAGTTGGAGCGGCCTACGGAGCAGGGCGAGGAACGAGCTTTGCCCACAGAGGAAACGGTTGCAATCCCGACCTCGGCTACGGATCCGGCTCGGACGCTACAGATCGGTGCTTCTGTCAAGGAGCCTCTACGAACCGAACTGTCAGACCCATTAGACAGAAGAATCGCAACTTAGCCTCGGAGTGCTGGAGGGCGGTCGACGAGGAGGTCGAAAAGCTCCTCGCAGCGGACTTCATAAGGGAAGTTCATTACCCGAGCTGGGTAGCCAACCCAGTGCTGGTAAAAAAGGCAAACGGCAAGTGGCGCATGTGCGTCGACTACACCGACCTGAACCGAGCTTGCCCAAAAGACTGCTTCCCCCTCCCCATAATTGATCGCCTAGTGGATGCGACCTCGGGACATGAGTTGCTAAGCTTCTTGGACGCCTACTCAGGCTACAACCAAATCAGGATGGACCAGTCCGATGAGGAAAAATCCAGCTTCATAATCGAGTTCGGCCTGTACTGCTACAAGGTCATGCCCTTCGGACTGAAGAATGCTGGGGCGACCTTCCAAAGACTTGTAAATAAGCTGTTTCGGCCCTTAATTGGCACAAAAATAGAATGTTATGTAGACATGGTTGTCAAGACGCAGTTCTCACAGGAATTAATACAAGACTTAGATTCTGTCTTCCAAATTCTGCGCCAATTTAGCATGAAACCGAACCCCAACAAATGTGTCTTCGGTGTCACCTCGGGTAAGTTCCTAGGGTACATTGTCAACCGGCACGGTATTGAGGCCAACCCGGACAAGATAAAGGCCATCCTAGATATGAGACAACCCCGAAAAGTAAAAGAAGTTCAGAGGCTAAACGGCCGCATAGCCGCTCTGAGCCGCTTCATGTCCAAATCGGCAGACCGCTGTCTGCCTTTCTTTAAGGCAAAAGGCAAAGGGTTCGAATGGACCCGAGACTGCCAGCTCGCATTCGACGAGCTAAAGAGCTTCCTCGCTACTGTGCTAACCTTAGCCAGGCCCGAGGAGGGCGAGGTCTTAGAACTGTACCTCTCGGCAAGCGACGAGGTGGTCAGTTTGGTACTAATAAAAGAAGTAGATCGGGTCCAGCGGCCCGTCTATTATGTTAGCAAAATTCTGCAGGGAGCAGAGACGAGATACCCGCAGATAGAAAAGCTAGCATACGCACTGGTAATTGCAGCTCGGAAACTCCGCCCATATTTCCAGGCTCACACCGTCATCATCTTGACTGACAAACCTCTGAGGCAAGTCTTACTCAAGCCCGAGGTTTCCGGTCGGCTGACGAAGTGGGCCATCGAGCTCAGCGAGTACGACCTCAGGTATAAGCCACGAACTGCTATTAAGGCCCAAGCCTTAGCAGATTTTATCGCCGAGTGCACGTTCAGCCTCGAAGCCCCTGGGCCGGTTGAGCCCAAGGTCTCCAGTTCGGGTGAGCTCGGAGCTCCCAAGCCAATAGAGTCTGAACCCCGTGAAGTAGCAGCCAGTGTGGCATCTCTCCTGGTTAGGCCAAACGCGAACTGGGATGAGGAGCCCTGGATCCTTCACGTAGATGGCTCCTCGAACCAGCAGGGCAGCGGGGCTGGAATATTCCTACACGGCCCGGGTGGCACGAAATTGGAATACACACTACGCTTTGAGTTCGCGGCATCCAACAACGAGGCGGAGTACGAGGCACTGATAGCCAGGCTGAACCTAGCGCAAAAGGTAAGAGCAAAGCGCATAGTTATCTGCAGTGATTCCTAGCTCGTGGTCAACTAGGTTACGGGCGAATACGAAGCACGCGAGCTCACTATGATTGCATACTTGGCAAAAGTAAAGGAGGCTCTGCTCAACTTCCAGTCGCACTTCATCAGGCAAATCCCGAGGTCAGAGAACACAGAGGCCGATGCCCTGTCCCGGTTAGCCAACACGAGTCACAACACCGTGAGAACCGTGTACATAGAGGACTTACCTCGGCCTAGCATTCTCGGTGGGTCAGACGAGGTCGCTCCCGTCCTTGAAGCAGAGCCGAGCTGGATCGACCCACTCGCGAGCTTCTTGCTAGATGGAACCCTCCCTGCGGACCGCAATGCAGCCAAGAGGGTGCAGCGCCAGGCAGCCAAATACGTCATAATAGACGAACGGTTGTACCGATGGTCCTACACGCTCCCCTACCTGCGTTGCTTGCGACCTACCAAAGCCGAGCTCATACTCCGCGACACTCATGAAGGTCTGTGCAGCAGACACCTGGGGGGCAGAGACCTTGCCCAAAAGGCACTTCGACAAGGATACTACTGGCCAACGATGAAGGCAGAAGCTGTCGAGCTCGTCAGAAAATGCGACAAGTGTCAGAAGCATGCCAATATCCACCATCAGCCTGCTACCGACCTCAAGTACCTCACCAGTCCATGGCCCTTTGCACAATGGGGCATCGACCTCCTGGGGCCATTCCCGCCAGCAACAGGTGGGAGAAAGTTCCTAGTGGTGGCAGTAGCTTACTTCACAAAGTGGATAGAAGCTGAACCTCTAGCAACAGTTACAACCTGAAACATACAGAACTTCTTTTGGAAGAACATAGTATGTCGCTTCGGGCTACCTCGGGTACTGATCTCCGACAACGGCAAGCAGTTCGAGGATATCAAGTTCCAAGAATGGTGCCAAAATATGGGAATTCGTCAGAACTTCACATCGGTTACACACCCACAGGCAAACGGTCAGACAAAAGTAATGAACAGAGCCATCCTCTGCGGATTGAAAGTGCGACTAGACCGAGCTAAAGGGTTGTGGGTGGACGAGCTACCAAGTGTTCTATGGGCTCACCGAACTACGGAAAAAACCGCCACGGGAGAGACCCCCTTTAACCTCACCTACGGCACCGAAGCGGTAATCTCGGCGGAAATCGAAATACCTACACTACGACTAGAAGCATATGACGATCAGACAAACGAAGACGAGTTACGTACCAACCTCGACCTACTGGATGAGGTAAGAGACCTCGCGCACATCCGGACAGCGGCCTACCAGCAAAAAGTAGCTCGGTACTACAATGCCAGAGTAAAGAAGCGGAGCTTCCACGTCGGCGACCTGGTTCTCCGTAAGATCATGGTACCCGAACCCGGCGTGGGCAAACTTGGACCAAATTGGGAAGGGCCTTACAGAGTAAAGAAAGCGCTCGGGGGGGCATACGAGCTCGAAACCATAGAGGGCAAACAAGTACCCCGAGCGTGGAACATCGTCAACTTAAGGCGATACTACCTATAGACCACCAAGCGAAATGGACAAAATCGCTACCAAAGCCCAGGGCTAGGGTGCCGAGCTAACGAAGGAACCTCGGCATAGGCAAGCGAAGAAAAGTGTCAGCCAAAGGCGAAGCGGAGACAACGAACTAATAGGGACATCGGAATCTCAGAGAGTAAGTATTAACACCAAAACAGGCCGTGCGAGTGCAGTAACCCGGTCAAGAAACAGATCGGGCATATGGTCAGTTCGGCAAATATGGTCAGTTCGGGAGAAAGGACAACCAACACTTAACCAAAAGAAAACTCATTCCATTTCAAAATAAGAGTACATTTCGAACAAAAAAAAAAAAATTCACAGGCCCGGAGCTACTTCTTCATTATCAGAAGGCACTTCAACGATACCCGAATCTGGCTCACCATCAACAGCATTAGCCATCTCCTGAGTTATGCGCGAAGTGGATATGGCACTGATATCGAGCTCGGGGTACGTATTCCAGATCATCCACCGGCTTAGTTTAAAACCCCTTCTGTACGAGTCCACCATCAGGTCGTCAAAGCTCGGCGAGGCGATGTACTCATCGACGGCCTTCTACGTGGCATCTTCAATGCCTTGAGAAAAGATCTACGTCCTCTCCCTAATGTCCTCCTGAAGGTACTCGACCTGATGATGCAAATCCAGCCTCAAGTCTGCCATGTGCTTCACTACGACTCCCATGGCCTCGGCATCTCTCTGAGACCTTGCCTGCCTGGTCTGTGCAACGCGAGCAGCCGCCTCAGCAGCTTGAGATGTCGTCTCGATAGCACGGAGAGCCTCTTCGGCAGCTCGCGCCTGCCTCGAGCTCCTTTCCACCTGGGCCGCCAAGGCATGGATAGAAGAATTCACCTACCAAAAGGGAAGAAGTGATCAAAAGAACCGACAGCAAGAGGGATAAAAACAAAGAGCCCGACGAGAAATCTAACTTACCATCATGGCATGAGTGACAGCGCGACAAGCCACCTGGTTCAGAGGAAGATCAGTCCACGCCGCGACCTCCTCGGGGAAAATGGCCTCCCTACACTTCTGAAGAGCGTGGTTCGGCGACAACACGCTCCTAAATTCCCCTTGGGCTCCCGAGCCTGAGGGCCCAGCTCACGTATAAGCAGACCCAGAGTAAGCGGGAGCCCCCGTGTAAGTAGTCTCGGCATAAGGGGCCCCTGCCACTTCTTGCATTGGAGGAGCCATCTCGGGCTCCCTGGGCGGATCCTCTGATGGGTAGTCTGGTACCTCAGGCTCCGCATCTCGGGGCAGCTCGGCACGAGTTCGCTTGGCAACTCGCTTCTTCCTCTTCATGCCGTGAAACAGGCGCCCACCACGAGTCCCTTCTGAGTCCATCACACCTGCAAAAAGAGTTCGGCATCAGAAAAAACAAAAGAACAGCAAAAACAAAAAACCTCTGAGTAAGGAACCTACCCGAACTCAGGCCGGCCGCAATGAGCTTGGCCTCTGTCAGATACTGATGGCATTTTAGCCCAAGCCACGCCCATTGCCGGAGGCCCTTCACCGTCTCTTTATCAAGCGTAACACCGGAGTCAGGGGCGGCCATTCCCCACCCGGTCTGAAATGGCCACCCCAATACACTTTGCACCCCGAAGTAGTCCCGCTTCCACGCCGAGACTTTGTTGGAAAGTTCATGTAAAAGCTTAAAACCCGGGCGAGGAGACAGGTAATACGCCCGCCTACGCCTGGGAAGGGGACCCGCTTGCTTCTTAAGCATTAAAATGGAAGAGAAGATCTCCAAGTCTAAAGGAAAGCCCTGTTTGCAAAATAGGGAGATTGTCCCCACCAAGTTACGAATGGAGTTCGGGTGAAGCTGGCCGACCGTAACGCCGAAGTGGTTCAAGACCTCGACAAGGAGGGGGTGGAAAGGCAGTCGCAGCCCCGCAGCGAGCTGCTCCCGGAATATCACGATCTCTTCAGGACCGTGTTCCCAAGGAAAGCTACCCGAAGGTATGAAATAGGTGTATTCCCCAGGCAAGTTGTAATAGGTAATAAGGGATTGGAGCCCCTCAGGCATCATGGTCGAGGGGCCAAACTTGTCTAACGTCTGACCCCGACGAGAGGTGGACGCTAAACTACCCGAGGCGACTCGGCCTACGGGTTCGAACTCTTCCTCGAGCTCTACCTGCAGCTCGCTAGAACCATCAGGGGATGCAACTCGGTTCGTAGAACCTGCATCTGACCCACTTGAAGAACCATCTGAGCTATCCGAGCTAGACATCGAGGAGAGAAGATGGATTCCAGGAAGGTACTCACCCGGAAAAAGGCTTGAACGGACTATGGGAACTTGAACGAGCAAAAACCTTGAATGCAAACTAAAAGCCTGGATGCGAGCTGAAACTTGGACGCGAGCTCAAGAAGCAAAGCACAGAAGTGACAAAGCGACTAGGGTCCCCCACTATTTATACCCACAATGACCGAGAAGCAACAGCGCAGATCAAAGCCAATCCGACGGCCCGCAGTCGCAGTGACCGCACGTCCCCTGAGACCGAGACGTTATTGGCGCACGTCTTTCTGAAACTGACAGAGCGCCGACGCACGTCTTTCTGAAACTGACAGAACGCCAGTGCACGTCTCCTCACATTAAAGGCGGCAGCGACACTTTTTCAAATTTGAAAAGACGCCTGCTGTCACGTCTCCCAGCGGCGCGCTTTTTTGAAATAAGGCGCGCTGTCACGTCTGTCAGCATTTGTAGGCAGGTCGGCGCGTTTCCCGCCTTTTGGGCGCTCGAGAAACCCAAAGAACCCTGACAATGCACCTCGCGCTATCAGTCAACCGAAATTCGAAGTACGAGACAAATCCACCTGCCACCTCACGAACTCCCCGCGCTAGGGCAAGACCCTTAGCATGAGGAGTGGGGGGCAATTGATGAAGGAAGATTTGGCCCGACTTCGTAATCACTCAACACGTGGCAAAGGCAACAACTCGGCACAACAGCGCGCCCAAGGCGCGAGCACCGAAGGGAGGAACCATCAGTCTGAACTCCCTACCAGCAGTCCAAACTCCCTACTAAGAGCCTGAACTCCCTACAAGGAGCCCGAACTCTCCCTTAGGCCCCAAGCCTCACATAAGGCAATGACCCGAACTGGCCCGCCCCATGGCAGTTCGGGACACTCCCCTATCCGAACTCAAGACTTCACCTCGCTCACCACTCCAGCACTTCGCCTCCAAGACGCCGAACTGAACAAACGTACCTGACACCGAGGAGGTCCGTATCCAAGGGCGGCGCACCTGACTGACTTGGGATCTGACGCTCACCACTCCAGCACTTCGCCTCCAAGACGCCGAACTGAACAAACGTACCTGACACCGAGGAGGTCCGTATCCAAGGGCGGCGCACCTGACTGACTTGGGATCTGACGCTTGATAGCCGCACTTCAATGGCCACCTGCCACCGTCATCGCCAGTCGCAGAGACGGCTTTGACAAAGAGAGCAGTGGCGGTTCTGTCCAGTAGAGGGGATGACACCCGAACTGGCAGGAGCTCAGAGATAATCATACCCGACCTGACAGAAGCTTAGAAGTGAGTGCACGAGGTGGTTATAAAAGGCTCCCTACCCCCCAAGAACAAGGTATGTGAACTTTGCGCCATCTGGTTTTATCTTGCCTTTGAGAGAATTCTAACTTGAGCTTCGGAGCAATCACACCGGGTTGCCCCCGGAGCTTCCTCATCTCCTCCGTTTCAGGTTCCCTGTAGCTCCGTTCAGCGGCAAGGACGTTGACAGCTAGGACCGGCCGGATTGCGCACCATTAGGTATAGAAGGGAAAAAGGAGATTTCATATCAAGAACCCAGGGAGGAACCCGATTAATAAGATATACCGCCGTGAGGATAGCATCACCCCAGAAGCGAATAGGGACATTGGAGGTAAACATAATACTTCTAGCCACCTCCAAGATGTGCCTATTCTTCCTTTTTGCAACCCCATTCTGCTGAGGTGTATGAGGGCAAGTGCTCTGGTGGATAACCCCATGATTAAGAAGGTAAGATGCCAATGGCTTAGCAAAGTATTCCTTTGCATTATCAAATCTAAGAACTTTGATCTTGGCATCAAACTGGATTAGGATCATTTGGTGGAAGTTTTGGGTCAGGGCGGGAACCTCATCTCGTGAAAAACGAGTATGGTCATCAACAAATAACAAAAAATATCTGTACCCACCCATAGAAGGGATGTGATATGGCCCCCAAACATTAGTATGCACAATATCAAAAGAAATATTACTCCTTTTATTACTCAATGAATAAGATTTGCTACAATGTTTAGCAAACTCACAACTTTCACATTTCAACTAGGACAACTCAACAGACTCAAACAAAGTAGGAAACTGACTCTTTAAGGATCGAAAAGACAAATGACCCAATCGGTTATGCCAAAGCATAACTAGACTCACAATCTGAGAAACAAGTGACTTCTTATCCACTGACTCTTCCCGATGAGAACTCTCCCCGAGCAGATAGATCCCATTCGTCTCATGGCCAGTCCCAATCACCTTCTTCGTCTCCAAGTCTTGAAAAACACATCGGTCAGGGAAGAAAGTTACTGAGCAGTTCATATGTTTGGTAATACTACTAACTGAAAGAAGGTTAGTATCAAGCTTAGGAACATGCAAGACAGAAGACAAGGAGATAGTATCCAATAGCTTGATGTCACCCTTGCCGGAAATGGGGACAAGAGAACCATTAGCAATAGATACTTTATCCCTACCAGAAGACAAATGATAAGTGGTAAAAAATGAAGGCAAGTTAGTCATATGGTCGGATGCACCTGAATCTATTACCCAACAGGGTTCAATAGTACCTGGAGCAGAGGCATGGTAGGCTGAGGCTCAAGTACCTGAATGAGCGAAAGAAAATGTGGCAGGGGCTGATGGTGACTGCGGTGGCTGAGTTGAGTTCCCAACTTCCTTTTCCAACTGTATTAAAGCAGCCTGAACTGCAGCTAAGGTCTCTAAAGGTGTGCCTCTTGTGCCAGACGAGGATGCTGAATCAGTGTTCACGACCACATGAGCATTACCCTTCTTGCTTCTCAACTTTTTCGGGACCAAATGAGGATGCAGTTTCCAACATGTTTCTTTTGTGTGTTTGGGTTTCTTACAATGCTCACATACCACATCTCTTTTATCTTCCTTCTTCCTGTCCCTTTCTGAATCGCCTCCTGATTTGGGTTTAACAGCTACAAGGGCTGGTGTAAGAGGCTGAGGTTGCATCATGACTTTCCTCCTGGTCTCTTCACTATGCACTAAGGAGTATGCCTAGGAGAGAATCACACTATCTCTGGTCAATATCTGTTGCCGCACAATATCATACTCTGAATTCAGACCTGCCAGAAACTCAAACACCCTATTTGTCTCGACTTGCTTTATATGGGTCTGTGCATCTTTGGGACTCTCCCACTCAAGAGTCTCTAAGTGATCAATCCCATGCCACAGGGACTTCAAGGTAGAGAAGTAGACCGAAACCGGTTTCTCTCCTTGTTTAAGAGTGTTCACTTCACATTTCAATTCATAAGCTCTGGCAACATTAAGGGGTTGGGAATAAGTTTCTTTCATAACATCCCATATCTCCTTGGCTGTCTTTGCCCACAAGTAATTTCGGCTTATATGAGGCTGCATAGAATTACACAGCCATGTCATAACCAAGTAGTTTTCTTGGACCCACTTGGTATACATGGGGTCTCCCTTGGAAGGTTCTTTCACATCTCCCAAGAGATACCCTAATTTACCCCTTCCCCCAATAGCCATCTGATATGACACAGAAATTTGACACGCAGTTCACAGACTTACAGCAGTGTTCACACACTCGAACATCAACAAAAGAAACTAGTATTCATTCAGCAGAAAACATTAACAGTTGGTCGGTTCTTCGAGAGACCGCCGGCTCTCCAAAACACTCACAATATTCTTTACTCAAAGAAAACATACCACCCCCATCCCCCAAAGCCCCTTCTTATACTCTACTGATAGCATAACTGACTCCCTCTATAAATGCCCAGCTGGCCTAGTTATAAATGCCCCAAAACTCTTCTTATTCATAATTGACATAGCTATAAATGCCCCAAGACTCTCCTTATTCCCTCCAGCTATAATTGCCCTCATGTGATTAATTGTTCAATTATTTCCCCCCCTTAGCTGATTGTTGACCTTTCCTCTTCCTGGCATTAATTGAGGCCTATCATAACCAAGTAGTTTTCTTGGACCCACTTGGTATACATGGGGTCTCCCTTGGAAGGTTCTTTCACATCTCCCAAGAGATACCCTAATTTACCCCTTCCCCCAATAGCCACCATGGCTGATTGGGCCCATTTCAAATAGTTTGATCCATCAAATCTTACGGTTGTAATCTGAAAAGGACCTTGGTAAACTAAAGTATTTCTTAGGGATAGAAGTAGTAAGGTCTAAGCATGGTATTAATTTGTGTCAGAGAAAATATGTTCTTGACTTGTTGGAAGAAATAGGATTATTAGGCACCAAACCAGCTGAAACACCTATGGAATCAAATACTAAGTTGAGTAGTGATATGGGTGAAGAGTTTGAAGATCCTGGAAGGTACAGGCGGTTGGTGGGTAAACTAGATTACCTAACCATTACTCAGCAAGATATTTCATTTGCAGTTAGTGTGGTAAGTCAGTTCATGCAAAAACCTCGGGTTCCACATTGTGATGCAGCTCTAAGGATTGTAAGGTATTTAAAGGGGGCTCCTGGTTGTGGCCTAATATATAGAAGTGGAGGAAAACTTGAAATAGAGGGATATACTGATGCTGATTGGACTGGCTCTATATCTGACAAAAGATCAATTACAGGCTATTGTATTTAGAGGTAATCTGGTGACATGGAAAAGTAAGAAACAGACAGTTGTGGCAAGAAGCAGTGCAAAGACCTATTCACCAAAGGGTGGCTGAGAAATCTTCTACAGGAGATAGGATATTCTATTGACACTCCAATGAAGCTCTATTGTGACAATCAGGCCGCAGTCCATATCTCTTCTAATCTAGTGTTTCATGAGAGAACCAAGCATATAGAAGTTGACTGTCACTTTGTGAGAGAGAAGGTGCTGAGTGGAGTGACGGATACTGCATATGTTAACACAGGAAACCAATGGGCAGAGACCTATTCACCAAAGGGTTGAGTCGGGGGAGAGTGGACTACATATGTAACAAGCTGGGACTATATGATATATACTCACCAGCTTGAGGGGGAGTGTTAATATCGACTGTGTAGGGGTATTTTGGTCATTATGTTTATGTTTAAGTTGCTGATGTGTAATGTTTTATTAGTAGTTGTGTCCCTTACTTAAGTAGGGGCAAAGGAGTCATTTTGTATTTAAATAGAAACATATAAATTAAACCTAGCCGACTAGCGAGGTGATTAATCTCTCTTTTTCTCATCTTTCTATTACTTCTCCAATCCTTATTCTAACAGAATTCAAAAGCAGATTAGATTATAATAAGCATGAAATTCCTCATCCATCGCCTCCTTCTAAGCAGGAGACTCTAGAGCATCCTAGACACAACAAGGAAGAGAAACATAAGAAACAAGAACTACAAGTGCTAATGGAAGGGGACAAATGAGCAAACAACAGATAATGAGAAAGAGGATTGTTAGTACATGAATGTTTACCTTTTCGAAGAGCAATGGACAGCCCTAGAATAGTTGGATCTACAAACAAAGGATCAGATAACAGTAGAGTGAAAGCTAGAGCATGGATCATTTGTGAACATGATTTTTTAATATACAAACTATAAAGGGTGTAAAGAGACTGGGCCGAATGGGTCCTAGTATCTTCTCTTGTAATATTTTTTCTATTTTCCTGTTAGCTAATGGGCCTTATATTTCTTTTTGTTTGATCTCTTTATGTTACTGCCTATCTGGTCGCCCACTTAAGGGCATACTTGTAATTATTTTAACATTAATTTTTAGTAAAAAAGATTAGAGAAGAAAGGGAAGGATTATTCGAGCCTTCTTCTTCTTCCTCCTCTTTTCTCCATCTTCTTCTCTTGTACTGCTGCTCTTACTTTTCTTCCTCCTTTTTGTCTCTAATTTTTTAAGTTTACACCTATTTTTGAGGACTGGTTTACATCTTGGTATCAGAGTAGGTTTCTTTCTTCCTTATTTTCTTCTTCCTCTTTTCCCATACACCCTTAGATTAAGAGAGTGTATGGAGAGATAGGTTCTCTATAGCTCAGAGGATCTTTGGCCTAGTTGGTAGAGGGTTTGGAGAGTTCAAATCTGGCTAGATATTGCCAAGTGGTGTTGTTCTGTTGCTGCCCAAAACCCTAGTCGACTAGAGATTTTCGAAGGTACAGGTAAAGGTGAAGCTTTGTGTGTGGCGCTCTGTGCTTGGGAGGTGTCTTTTGACTCCTAAAGGAGGGCGGTTCAGGTTTGGAAGAGATTGGGAAGCTCTGGTAGGAGCAGCTGCATCTTCTCTCTTCTTCCCCAACAGTTGGACGGAGTAAAACCCTAGTTTTCAAGCATCTGAGTTCTAGTTTGACTTCAAGTAAGTTTACATAGACCAAATTTCTGGTTTTTTGATTTTCGTTTGATTAATGGAGCCATACAGAAGTGAGTTCAAGCAAGTGCCGGTTTTCGGCCTTGGTTCGGTAGATTCCGTTTTGACTGGTGTGACCACAATTAAGCTAGATGGGACAAATTATCTTGCTTGGGCACAATCTATAAGAATTTATGTCTGTAGTAGAGGAAAACTTAGGTATCTCACAGGTAGTAAAGTGAAACCCGAAGAGACAGACCTTGAATTTGAGAAATGGATGCAGGAGAACTATACAGTCATTGGATGGTTGGTCAACTCTATGCAACCTCATATAAGTCAGCATTATCTCTGGATGTCTTTGGCTAAGGAGATATGGGACAATGTTACTGAGACCTATTCACAGAAGTTGAATGTAGCCAGAGTCTACAAGTTGAAAAGTGACGTGAAGAACCTAAGACAGGGGGAGAAGAGTGTAGCAATCTACTATTCTATACTGAAATCCCTATGGCAAGAAATTGATGTTATGGAGACAGTTGTATGGGAGAGTAAGAATGATGCTAAAATGTATAGGAAGTTGGTGGAGAGAAATAGGGTGTTTGAATTTCTTACTGGACTCAACACTAAGTTTGACATCATTAGGCAAAATATCCTGGCCAAAGATGAGGTTACTCTTTCCCAAGCATACGCTATGATTAGCAATGAGGAGAGTAGGCGACAGGTTCAGTTATAGAGTCCACCTACAGAATACTTTGCACATGCTAGAATAAAGCCAAAGGGTCCTACTGAGAAAAAGGAGCAGATATGTGAATATTGCAAGAAATCGAGGCATACAAAGGACACTTGCTGGAAGCTTCACCCTGAGCTTCTTCCTGATAGGTTTAACAATAACAACAGTTCTAAGAAGGGTAGTCAGGTAGGAAAGCCTAAGACAACTAATGTTGCTACAGTACCTGAAGGAGGAAATAAGGAGAGTGAAGAAAAATCAACCATTGAGCAGTTGGCAGCAATGAAGGCGGATTTTGAAAAGTATGGGAGGCTGCTAAATCACGTGGAAGCTACTATTTCTTCATCTCACTCTTCCAGCAACACATCATCATCATCTGCATTTGTTCACTCAGGTATTCGTGCTTCTGCAAATCATGCTTCAGTTTCAGGTAATCATAAAATCCCTTGGATTATTAATTCCGGTGCATCAGACCATATGACCAGCCTGTCTAATCTCTTCTGCTCATACCACCTCTCTGGTAAAGAGAAAATATCCCTTGCTAATGGGACTCTTGCCCCATTTCTAGTAAAGACCTTTGACACCTTTTATTTATCCTCTATCCTTTATGTCCCTAAACTTAATACAAACCTTTTATCTATTAACAACTTAACTAAATCCATGAATTGTAGCATAACCTTTTTTCCCACTCATTGTGTTTTTCAGGACCTGCAATCTTAGAGGATGATTGGGAGTGGCCATGAGGCAAACGGAATATACTTGCTGGATACACCAGATAGAGCTTTTGGACCACCTCATGGAGTTGCCTTAGAGTCAGTCTTGTCAGAGTCTATTGACAAAGTCTTGTTATGTAACTTTCGCTTTGGTCATTTGTCTTTTTCTGCTTTGAGTCATTTGTTTCCAGATATGTTTAAGGGAGTGTCTTTATCGAGTCTTCATTGTGAGTCATGTGAAATGGCAAAGCATTGTAGATATTCTTATTCAGTAAGCAATAAAAGATCTCTTTCTCCTTTTCATATTGTTCAATCTGATGTGTGGGGGCCATATCATTTGCCAACTATGGGGGGTTATAGGTACTTTATCCTTTTTATTGATGAAACTCTCGTTACACTTGGATTTATCTCATGAAATCCAGGGATGAAGTACCAGCTATTGTGCAAAAATTTCATGAACTCATCCTCACCCAGTTTAACACTCGGATCAAAGTATTCCGTTCTGATAATGCTAAGGAGTATTTTGAGAAAACCTTCTCCGCTTATCTTGAAACTTTTGGGGTTATTCATCAAAGTTCTTGTTCCTACACTCCATAACAGAACGGAGTGGCGGAAAGAAAGAACCGACATATGGTTGAAGTTGCTAGATCCCTCCTGTTTGCATCCCATGTTCCTATAAAACTTTGGGGAGATGATGTTCTTACTGCTACCTTTTTGATCAACCGTATGCCCTCCCGGGTTCTTAACTTCAAAACTCCCTTTAGCCTTCTCTTCCCGGATGAGGATCTTTTTTCTCTTCCTCTCCGTGTTTTTAGGTGCACTTGCTATGTGCATGTTCACAACCATCAAAGGCACAAATTTGAACCTAAGGCTCGTAAATGTGTTTTTCTGGGATATGCCTTCACACAGAAGGGATATTGCTGTTTTGATCCAGTTAGTGGCACCCGCTTTGTATCTCGGGATGTCACATTTGCTGAGTTAACTCCTTTCTTTAGTATTTCTCCTGAGGGGGAGAAATCTGAAGAACCCTTTGCTATGTCTCCAGCTGTTCCTCTTCCCATTCCTCATGAGTCCTCTTTTGAGGTGTCCACTTCTCCCATTGAACCTACCTCCAATATTCCTGTTCCTCCTCCTCCACCTCATTCTCTTATAATTCCTCCTCATACTGTTCTCCAAAGGTGGTACTAAAGGCACAGATTCAGACATGGGCAAGTTGTTTCCACTCCTATAGAAGAGACTCTTGCTCCTCCCATCATTACTGAGGTAACAGGTCAGCCTTCCTCTGACCCATCTATATCTTTCCCAGACCTTGACCTTACTATTGCTCTCCGCAAGGGCAAGTTGAAGTGTACAACCCATTGTATCTCCAAACACCTGTCTTACAGCCTTCTCTCTCCTTCCTACTACTCTTTTCTTGCTTTTGTTTCTTCCCATGTGATACCCAGGTCCGTACCAGAAGCCTTATCTAAACCTGAATGGAGGGATGCTATGATGGCTGAATTGGATGCTTTGCATAAGAACCATACCTGGGATATTGTTAACTTGCCTGAAGGGAAGGAACCAGTGGGTTATAAATGGGTGTTTACCATTAAATATCACTCTGATGGATCTATTGAGAGGTTTAAGGCTAGGTTGGTTGCTAAAGGCTACACTTAGATGTATGGTATTGACTATCTTGAGATATTTGCTCCTGTAGCTAAGATGACCTTAGTCCGGGTTTTGTTATCTCTAGCCGCTACTTTTTTGATTGGCCCCTACACCAGTTTGATGTTAAAAATGCCTTCTTGAGTGGAGACCTACATGAAGAGGTCTATATGTCTTTGCCTCCAGGGGTGTATGGGAAGGAAATGCAAGGCAAGGTGTGTAAACTGCAAAAATCTATTTACGGTCTCAAACAGTCTCCTCAGGCTTGGTTTGAGAGGTTCAGGGCTGCTCTTGTCTCCTTTGGTTACACACAAACTCAATCTAATCATACCCTGTTCTTGAAGAGAAATGGCTTTTTAGTGACCTTTTTGATAGTTTATGTTGATGATATTGTGATCATGGGTAATGACACTCAAGAGGTCAGTAAACTCAAAAGATTTCTTAACTCTGAATTTGAGATCAAGGATTTGGGAGATCTTCGGTATTTTTTGGGCATTGAAGTTACTAGATCTAAGGATGGTATCTTCATTTCTCAACGTAAATATGTCCTTGACCTCCTTGCTGAGACTGGTAAACTTGGAGCTAAACCAATCTCCACTCATATTAATCCCAATCATAAGCTTTCTGCTACAGATGGTGACATTTTATCTGATAAGGGAGTGTTTCAGAGACTGCTTGGGAAGTTGCTATATCTTTGCATGACTCGGCCGGACATTTCCTATGCAGTAAGTGTTATTAGTCAATTTATGCATTCTCCCAGAGATACTCATTTAGTTGCTGCAGAAAGGGTTCTGTATTATTCGAAAGGTACTACAGGGAAAGGTATTCTATTTGCCAAACATGGACACATGAAGCTGGAAGCTTTCACTGATGCTGATTGGGCAAGATGTATTGATGATAGGAGATCCACCTCAGGTTATTGTGCTTTGGTCGCTGGGAACATTGTGTCATGGAGGAGTAAGAAACAGTTTGTAGTTGCTAGATCCTCAGCTGAAGCAGAATACAGGGCAATGGCACATGGTGTGTCAGAACTACTGTGGTTATGATCCATTTTAGAAGAATCGGGGGTTAACTATGAGAAGCTAATGAT
Source organism: Nelumbo nucifera (assembly GCF_055504915.1). Taxonomy (NCBI): domain Eukaryota; kingdom Viridiplantae; phylum Streptophyta; class Magnoliopsida; order Proteales; family Nelumbonaceae; genus Nelumbo; species Nelumbo nucifera. Next base: position 96,399,520 of record NC_142649.1, read on the forward strand.
GCTCTACTGTGACAACCAAGCAACTATCAATATTGCACATAATCCTATTCAACATGACAACTAAACACATTGAGGTTGATAGACATTTTATAAGGGAAAGAGTTTCCTCAGGAGAAGTTTGTTTTCCATTCATCACATCAGACGAACAATTGGCTGATATCTTGACCAAAGGAGTTCCGAGAGGGAAAATGACACACTATATAAGCATGCTGGGCATGATTGACATCTATGCTCAGCTTAAGGGGGAGTGTAAAGAGACTGGGCCGAATGGGTCCTATATCTTCCCTTGTAATATTTTTTCTATTTCCCTGTTAGCTAATGGGCCTGTTATTTCTTTTTGTTTGTTCTCTTTATGTCACTGCCTAGCTGGCCACCCACTTAAGGGCATACTTGTAATTATTTTAACATTTTTTTAGTAAAAAGGATTAGAGAAGAAAGGGAAGGATTATTCGAACCTTCTTCTTCTTCCTCCTCTTTTCTCCATCTTCTTCTCTTGTACTGCTGCTCTTACTTTTCTTCCTCCTTTTTCTCTCTAATTTTTCAAGTTTACACCTATTTTAAGGATTGGTTTACATCTAAGGGGAGGAGGCGTAATGGTGGTAGTTGTAAGGGGTGGTAGGTCAGTGAGAACGGTAACAAGTGAAGTCTCTTTCGTAGGAGGAAGAAGTAAAGGAAGTGGAAGGGATTCTGATGGCTCAATAGGGGAGAACAAATGGTACATTTTCAAAGAGACAACAGGAAGAATAAATGACTGACAAAGAGATGGACTATAACACTTATAATCCTTCTGACTTTGAGAATAAAACCCAAAAAGACACACTTACTAGCATGGAGATCCAACTTACATAGTTGTCAAGGCGACACCTAGGCGAAAAGGCGCCCTTGGAGGCTCGCTTTGCTCAGCCACCAAGCAGCTTTGCATACTGTGTAATAAAATACTTTTATATTGTTATTTTTTTGAGATTATAATTATAAAATAGACATTATTAAAGAAAAATATTCATTTTTTGTGTTTATAAACTAATTATTTTTATTATTTTCTTATTTGTTAGGGTTTAATCAACACAAACATTGATAACTGCTGTATTGAACCCTCAATGACTTCAAAATCTGAACCAATAAGTAAGGGAAGAACTTAAAATTTTGTCTAATCAACACATTTCTTCTTCTTCTTCTTCTTTTTCTTCCACCTTTTCTTTTCTTCTTTCCTATAACAAAAATAGGGGTTCAGCCCCTATATTTTTTGAATTTTCTTTCCTTTCTTCTTGTTCTTCTCATAAATATGTTGATTTTCTAGACTTAAACATGAAGTTTATAATTTTCTTATGAAAATTATGGATAGTTATTAAAGAAAGTTGGTTATGGAACCTAGGGAACTACCCTAGGATATGTGATTTTTACTTAAAAAAATTCATCGCCTAGGCGACTAGGCAACAAGGTGCCCCCTGTCACCTAGCCTCGCCTTGGTGCCTTGAAAACTATGCCAACTTATCCTACCTATGATCGAGGCAATGAACAAAGCAAATACAACCAAAAATACGAGTAAAAGGAAATGGAGGTGTGGATTAAAACAAAAGGGAGAATGGGGACACACAATTGAGAATAGATATGGGCATGTGATTTATAAGAAAACGCAATGTAAGCATTCATTAGTCCAATAGACATTAGGAATGATTATCTGAAACAAAAGCGCTTCGGTCATATCAATTAAGTGTCTAATCTTCCATTTAGCCACACTGTTTTGTTGGGGTGTGTGTGAACAAGAAGATTGAAAGAGTCCAGAAAAATATTCTTTTGCATAATCAGACCTAAACACCTTAATAGAAGTGCCAAATAGATTATGAATTTCAGCATAAAAGAGCCAAAGATAATTAAACAATTTTGAACACTTTTTCATTAAATAAATCCAGGTCATCTTGGAGTAATCATTAACAATTATAACAAAATAGCAAAAACCATTATAAGACTTAACATGACTACGACCCCATACATCTACACGAACAAGAGAAAAAGGACTTGAGACTCTTATTACTTTGTGGAACAAAGGACACTCAATGGAGTTTACTAAATTGACATGATTCACACCATAGTGTTGAAATAGATGCCAAACTCGGAACAAGTTTCTGAGGGGCAAGAAGTGAAGGATGGCCCAATCTAAAATATACCATTTAAGTGGTATAAGGGTAGTCAGAAGAGCTTTCTGCAAACCTCCACCATCTAGATAGTACAGTCCTCCGAGTTCATGCCTGCCACCAATCGTCTTCCCCATCTTGAGATCCTAAAAGGCACAATAAGAATGAAAGAATGAGATCGGGCAATTGAGAGTCTTAGTTAATTTACTAACAGACATAAGACTAAAGAGAAACTTGGCAACATTCAAAATAGAAGGTGATACACTGATACCATCAACCAATGTAATAGACTGAGAGATAGAGGCTCCAGAATCTATGACCCATGATTTGGAAGAAGCAAGACAAGCCATACCTGTTTTGGCAAGGGTGGCAATGTTACAGGAAGAAAACAAAAGAAGTTTTTCATGCTCTTCTCATATGAAGGATATCAGCTCCTTTTCCTTCCTAGAAGAAAGGGCAGTAATGATATCATCACCAATGAGCTTGGATCTCCTACCCATACCTATCCACAGGACACTACAGCTGTACATTGGGAACATCTTCCATATTTACATGTATTCATGGGTGAGGTTCCCGATGTACGGATGTAGTGTCCTGTGGGTAGGAGATCCAGATTGATCACCAACCCCATGATCCTCTCTAGCCGAAGCATGATTGGCCCAAGTAGATGTGGACCATGTAAACCATAGCAAAAATTCACTGCGAGTCCCTCAAGTCCACAGTGGCTGCACTCACATACTCCACCTCATCCACCACCACAACCACCTTGAACTCCACAGCTCCCACCCCTCACTGTACCTCTACCACATACTCCTCTACTAGTACAACCACCTCTACTCACAACCAGGGCAGACCTCTCAGACATAAGACTGTTCTCACCATGTGAATTGGAAGCTCTTCTAATATGGGAAAAGACTTCTAAAAGGGATGGGAGATCACTACTTCCCAAAATTTGAGTGTAGACTGGTTCAAACTCATCCCTCAAACCAGACAAAAAATGAACTACATCAAGGTGTTCCCTTTGTTGTTGCTGCACCTTCAGGTCTGTAGATAGAGCTTGATACACATTCACCTCATTCTTCAAATTTTTAGGAGTAGCATAATACTCCTCAACATTTTTGTCACCTTGCTGAAGTGTGAAGTACTCTTGATACAGTTGATACATCCTTGTAACATTATCCTGGCCTGCATATAGTTGTTTGGCATGATCCCTTAATTCTTTTGCAGCGTCTAAAAACATAAGTTTTACGCTAATGTGGTTCTCCATGTTATTCCAACCAGGTCATAATCAATGCATTCTCATGCAGCCATTCGTTATACCCATCAGTACCACTTTTGGGCTTTATCCTTCTTCACATATTTCAGCTTTCCTTTAGCAATAAGAAATACATCTACAAACTTTAACCACGAAACATAGTGTTGACCATTCAGCTTGACAAAGGTCATCTGTACTGTTATGTAATCATGCAGTAACCCTACAGCAGATTTTATTTCACCACTAGTTGAAGCCATAGGATTGCAACACCTTCACTTAAGCTCTAGAAGACAAACCTCAAACAGCCACCAACTAATATTGTCACACCCGGCTGTCACCACACTTTCAGTCTCACTGCCACCAAACCAGCCAAAAAGGTTCAAAACAACCACCAAAAGTGAAAAAAAAAAAAAGCTGATATCACACACCCAGGAATCAGTTACAAATCACTTTCTTATGCAAACAACTTGTTTCTACATTGAAACAGATCAAAAACAATTATACCTCTTTGGACTGCCAAGTAGAGGGCTTCTCAGAAAACTGCCAGCACAACACACAAACCACAACTGGAGTCATGATTGCCTCCTAGACTAATGGGCGACCACTTCCTTTCAGCCCCCTGTCGATCCTCCAACTGGTGCTCCAGAAACCCTTCAATCAAACTGATCGTTCACCACTAGAAACAACCCAGATTGATCACAGCTCTGATACCATGTGATTGACCACAAGAAAACAATGAGAAACTGAGAGAAAAAGGGATGGAATAGGAGAAAGACACGCAAGAGGAGAAGAGAAGAGAGAAAAGGAGAAGAAAAAAGGGGTTCAGCTGTTAGAGGTTTTCTGTGTTCCTTCTCTAACAGCCGCCCCACTCTTTTATTATAAATAAAAGGACAAATTACAGATATACCCCCACTTAAGTAAAAGTCACAAAAAGCACAAGAAAGAAACAAATAAGAGGATCTATACATCCTGCTGCCTAAGGAGCAGAACAATTTAAAGTAGGTGTACTTTTATAAATGGTTCTCTTCCTATTTCATTTCGTTTTAACCAATCTGACCCATCCAAAACATGCCAAGTGAATACTATGAATTGGAGAACTAGTTACCTGGAGGGCAGTCTCATTTGCTTTCAACTTGATTGACTTTTTCCCTTCAGTTTTTGTTGATATATATTGAACACCATCAGTTGAATGATATACTTGGGTCAACATTGCTAAACCAATATGACTGCTACTAGAGGCATACATGACAGTTGATTCTATAACAAAATAAAACTATCATCAGCATGAACTTAATATCAACTGCAAAGCCATAAAACATAAAGGAGCTTTTGCTCATGCCACCTAGTGGTGTAGAAAATATCTGATCAACTTCACTTTCAAACATGAACTGAATTGGACCACGAACTGAACTAACATCTGTATCATAAGTTGAGTTTGATTCAAGTGTTCCATTATTTTCACCAACTTCTTGTGAAGTCGTCCCTGGAAGAATATACAAAGCCAGGCGGGCCTTATCATCATCAAGAATCACAAATTGATTTTCACTAGGGCCAATGAATGCTGCATCACAACCTACGCAACACAAATAAGCGGAGGTAGGAGCACATAGAGAAAATACACATGTGAAAATGCACACACACACACACACAGAGGAAGAGAGAGAGAGAGAGAATATGCAAAACTTAGAAACATAGGCAGACCTTTAAGTGAGCTTCCTTTACTGTTAGATGATTGAAAATTAGTATTTTCCCAATAAAGAACAACCTCACTTGCAGCACCACTGAACACAAAAACAACAAGAAACAGGTGCTGCTTGGTACTGTGAAGCAGCTTTTTTGAATAGTATTCTAAATATCCAGGCACCTGAAAATAGACAATGCACAGTCGTCACATATACAAGTTATTATACTCATGGTGTCTAATCATAAAACATTGAACACCAAACGTAAAATCTAATTGTCTTTATTCCTTCATACAAAAATATTGCATGAAGTAAAATTTATATTACCGCAGAATAAAGCCTTTTGTATAAATTATCTGAATCAGAACAAAGATTGTAAGCCATAAGGTTAATGCCATCCACATAAAATGCCCTCACAGGATAGTGAAGCACCCGGTTCTCTTTATTGAAGAAGTTCAGCTCCAAATGGAAGGGCTGCAAGTACAATTAATAGCAAAACTCAGGAAAAAGATAAGGGCAAAGCAGCAATATAACAGAATCATAGAATTGTCATTCCCTAGGATACCTGACAAACAGGCATGTCCTTCAGAAGATAATTGGTATCTGAAATAGTGATAATAGGCAACCGAGATATTGGGGCATCTTTGGCATGACCTTCCATGAAGTGCTATAAAGAAAGTACATGAACAACAATAAGTTAACGACAACCAAAGACAAAGGAGAATAACAAACTTACAAATACTAAAGTGTCATACCACTTCAAGTTATATGGTATTTAAACCACATGATTTTCTTGTTCTGATTAGATAACACATATGTTTACTTCAGATGCATTTTATACTTTATAGTATCAAAAGCTATGGGCCTTATTGGTTCTTCAACCTAACAGTGCTAATCAACTAGTTGAAATTGGCAAGGAATGTTGGTGGTAACAGAGAAAAGATTTGTTGAAGAGAGATTCTCTTTGCAGTTTTTTTTTAGGGGTTCGTAAGTAGAACAGAAAGTTATTGACAAAATGGTCTTCCCCACCATAATACTATGCCAATATTAGTTTTCCTGTTCCCCACCTCTAGCATTTGATTTAAAGTCTCAAGCAGTTTGAAGGATTGGATATGATAAAACTTGGTAAAGGATTTCAGAATGTTATTGAATTGTCAATTGCAATCAGCATGAAACAGAGTTTATAAGTGAAGAAAATAAGAGAAAAACTTATCTGAATTCAAGAGAATTAAAGGCAGAATAGAGAAAAGATGAAGAGAGAAAGAGAAAAGAAAATAGGGTTTGTACAGAAGGAGATCGGTTTCCTAATCTCTCCATTCTGCTGCCCTTGTTTTATTAAGAACATAAAATAATTTGAAATTACAATTTTACCCCTACTTAATAACATAAAAGGTGTAACACCTATTCTGCCCTGATGTATATAATTTCTAACACTGCCCCTCAAGCTGGAGCATAAATGTCATATTGCTCCGTCTTGTTAGAGATATAATCCATCCTTGTACGAGTTATAGCTTTGGTATAGAGATTAGCCAACTATTCTTCAAACCGTACAAATGGAGAAACAATGTCCCCCTCCCCACTTGTGACCTTTTCTCCTCACAAAATGACAATGCACCTCAATATGCTTGGTTCTGTCATGAAATACTAGATTTGAAGCTATATGGCCTACTCCCTGATTGCCACATATAATCTGATAGGCTTAGGGATGACCACTCCAATCTCTTGAAGCAAGTGTTTCAACCAAAGTAGTTCACAAATGGTGTGGGCCATAGCCCTATACTCAATTTTTGCATTGCTTCTTGTAACTACACTTCACTTAATTTCTAGATGAAAAGATTTCCTCCAAGAAAAGTACAATAACTCAATAGATTTCATATCTATCATGGACACAGCCCAATCAGCATTGGAATATTCCTCTAAATATTTGGATATGTTTCCTTTGTTCATCTTTTTGACCATCAGTGAAATAAGCTTGAACCCTATGCAGTTAAGTGTGTTTCTTGAGATATTCCAAAACTCAAAACGGGTATAAATGCTACAGTCCATCTCTTTGTCGTCATTTTATTAGTGCAGATGTAATTTTTCATGAATCCACTCCATATTTCCCTACCAGTAATAATAATTCTCAATCTTCTACTGGTGATATTCCTCTTCCTATTCCTCTTTGTAATTCTTCTCCATAGGTTTCTTAGTTTGCTTATCCCAAGCCGCCTATTGAATAGGTTTACGTGAAGAGGCCTCTGGCTCAAACCTTCCTTGCCATCTTTAAGTCTGGTGGTCATATCCTATAACATCCGTTACTACAAAGTCCTCCATTACTAAGCCACCTTTGGATCTGGATCTTCCCATTCCTCTCCTCAAGGATAAACATTCATGTACTTCACACCCTATTAGCCATTTTTCTCTTGTAAGTTCGTCTCCCTTAGCCTATGCATTTGTTACCTCTCTTTGTGCTAATTCTGTACCTAAGTCCTTACAGGAAGCCTTATCTAATCCGAGGTGGAGAATAGCTATGGAAGAAGAAACATTTGCATTACATCAAAATGGTACTTGGGACTTAGATCCTCTTCCTTTTGGTAAGAAGCTTGTTAGATGTTGGTGTGTGTATACAATGAAATTCCAACCTAATGGTATAGTTGAAAGGCTTAAAGCTCAACTGGTAGCAAAGGGATTTAGGTGTTGATTTTGATGAACCCTTCTCCCTAGTTGCTAAGATGTAAGCTTTTATTAATTATTAATTTTTATTAATATATTTTCATGGATTCCAAATAAAAACACTTTTCTAGTTTGTGAATATCTTTTCTTGTGCCTTGACCTTAAGCCAGTTTGGACTCTTGTACATAAGTAGTATGGATTCATGGATAGACAAAACTTCAATAACAAACACAATTTGAAGTGTCATAACTGCTTAATTTGTCTTATTGGCTTTTTATGGCTATTTTGTGGGATTTCTTGTTATTGTTGATGGCATTTTCGCCAAAAACTTGTGTCTGAATCACCCATTTCTTACAAAACCTTACCAAATAGGAGTGCAAATTGGACTGGATTAGCTTGGATTCAATTTGGAAAAGATGGGTTGAGTTGAAAGTTAGGTTAGTGACATAGATGAAAAATGTGAATTTGAGTTTATTTTGAACTAGGTTTCATTGAAGCCTCAAGTGATCCAATCTAACTTGAAAAAGATTTGACTTTGTATGTTTGTAGTATGTAAGTATATATACATAACTTTGTCTCCATATGTACATTAATGCTTGTTATTTGTTAAACAACATAAAAAAGCTTTGATACCATGTCAACCAAAATAAAATAAAATAAAATAAAATAGCAACTCAAAAAAAGAAGAAATAGAGAAACACCAAGGTTTAACATGGTTCGGCTTGGTAGCTTACATCCACGGGAGGAGAAGAAACATATCTACTATGAGAACAAGAGATACAACTCTCTCTCTCTCTCTCTCTCGCTCTCTTGCTTACACACACTTTTACTCTCCTCTTCACTCACTCTTCCTCACTCCCTAATCTCACATAACTACTTGCTTAAATAAGCAAAAGACCGAAATACATTAGAATTACACATAAGCCCCTTTTTCTAACATAAATACATATAGGTCCATAACTTATCAATATTACAAATACAACCAAATACAATATATCTCTCAACAATGCTAAAGCCAGTTAACCTTAATTGGCAAGTGCCAAGTCTAAAAGAACTGAAAACATTCTTAAAGAAGTTAAAAAGAAGTCAAGAAATTACACTTACCTAAATTAATTTAAAATCATTTGAATTGATTCCATTTAATACTTCCATTTTTATCAATTAATTTTTAAATATTACTATTTTCTTTTCTTATAGTTATTTTTCTTCAATAAATAATTACAATTTTTTATTAATTAATTTTAAAATTATTAAATTAATTATTTTAAATAAAATTTATTTTGAATAATTGAAAAGAATTTAAACTCACCCAACTTAAAGTTAACTACAATTATTATAATATTAGTTATAATATAAAATTATTAAGTGAGTTTTTTAATTAGGTTGATCATTTCTAGTCCAACCTAGACCATGAATTTTTGGACCAGGCCTAGGCCTAACACTTCAAGCCCATCCTCGAAAATCACACATAAATATACTATATAGTATTTTATATTTACTAGTAAGTGCACATGTGCTTTGCACATGGAAATTTTAGACAACTGATGATGACGATGATGATATGTTTCCAAAATTTTCAACAATTATTTATGTCTGTGTATAAAAATAATTCTTATTTATCACACTTATTTTTATTTAAATAATAAATATATGATATTAGAGATGTGCCCAAATGACTTGTACAAAATTTATTCTTTTTTGTGTTTTTTTTAATTTTTATTATTTAATTATGACATCAAGGGTTAACAATAACATATTTAACCTAAAAGGTTGTACTATTGACCTACCACCAAATAGTAAAACCATTTAACTTTTGGGTCAGCTTTATATTTTGTATTTCATTTCCATCATCAATAGAAACAATTCTTGTTTATCACACTTATCTTTATTTAATATGATTAATATAAAATATTAGTGAGTTTTTGTATTTTTTTTATTTTTGTATTTTTATTTTTTTAAATTTTTATAATTTAATTCTGACTTCATGAGTTAACCCATTTGACTTGGATGGTTGAATTACTTACCCATCACCAGGATGGAAGAATGGTGTCATTTTTGGGTTGGTTGTAAACATGGGCTTTTATATTGTTAAAAGTATCGGATATAGATCTAATTGAAAAAACTTATTTGAAGAAAAAAATGATAGAATTTATTAGTGAGAAAAGAATAGATCAACTATAGGATTTAATGAAAGAGAATGAGAATTAATACCTTATATATAAGACTTAATGAGAGGTAATTGAATGAGGTAAAAAGTAGTTTAAATTACATTTTTTGCCCTCACAATTAGAGAGGGACCCAATAAAAACATAAGGGCATTTTAGTCAAGAATAGTATTCAATGAAAGATGATGGGAGTTAATATCTTAAATATAATACTTAATGAGAGGGAATTAAATAAGGTGAAAAATAGTAGTTCAAATTACATTTTCTGCCCTCACAATTAAAGAGGGACCAAATTCAAAAATAGGCGTATTTTGGTCAAACAAAAGTTCCAATTCTCATTGATACTTTTAATAGTACTACAGATATAAATTATACATAAATTTTATACATATAGTGTATGTTATATAATATACATTATATTCATTAAATATAATGTATTTAGGAACATAGGCCCAAAGCACAGCCTAGGCTTGGGGTCCAGGTTAGGGAATAGCCCCTATCATATGTGCCAACCCCAACTCAGGCCTTGATGACCCCTATTTTAATATAATTATTTTATGGGTCATTTATATAGAGCCCCCTGAATTTATTTAATATAATGTATTTACGGACCCCTATTTTAATATAAGTATGTAGGGGTGGCAATTTTTCACCCAACCTACTGAACCCACCCAACCTGCCCATTAACTTGGCGGGTTGTGTGATCAACCCATCACCCAACCCACCCATTTAAATGGGTTGAGTTGTGGATAACCATTGGGTTAACCATTACAGACATAAGTATTAATTCCTCATCCTTTCTTTTAATTTTCTTCATTTGAATTAAATAATTTATAATTAATGCATTAATTTTCTATTAATTATTGACTAAATTTAGTTTTGTCTTGAATCAACACACTTCACCCAACATAAATCCAAATCAATTTGAACCGAGTCTGGATCATTTCAATGCGGTCTGACCCGATCTAGCATATACCGATCCGGGTTGACCCGAATCCAAAATAGACCCCAGGCGGAATGGTTCGGTACCGCTTGCTTTGCCCGGTTTGGGTCGCCTGGTCAACCCGATTCTGAAACGGGGGCCGGGATGGTTTGATGTCCGTGTGCTTTGCCCGGTCTAGACCGTCCGCTCAGACCAATATCCACACAACTTGACCCGAATCCGGACCGACCCGATTTAATTACGGTGACCCGATTTGGGCTAGTCAGTTCAGTCCCAAACCCGTACACAAACCCGATATTGGCCTGTCCAAGTCAATCCACCATTGACTGAACCGGTCCGGTCTAGTCCGACCGGACTGATCCAGATCTAAACAGTTCAACCACACTTGATGTGATTAGCTTGAAGAAAATCCAATTAGATAGTTCAAGTTGGTCTGACCGGTTTGAACCTAAGTGGTTCGATCAAACCCGAAATCCGAACATAGTCAAATGGCTTTGCCGCTTGTGTAAAAATAACATGCACGTAATATGATTTGAACCTTCACCACTTGTGTAAATAGTAACTACTATTTTTTGATGAATGATAATAAATTTCTTAGTTCAGAAGTTGTTTTAGAGTGAATTTATACAACATCACAGGGAGAGGCGCGAGCTGCAGCCCCTCCTCGAATCTTACAAGTAAACTAGGAAAGAAAAATAGGAATCACAGCTGAGCCAAAACAATTCTTCCTTATTTACCCCTTGCTTGGCTAACACATTTGACAACATATTTGCTAATCTCCCCACCCACTGTACAGTGACCAACATATTCCTTGTCAACCAACTGAATTTCTTCATTTCATTCTTGTAACGCCACATAGCCTCTTCAGGATTTTTCAACCAACCCACCACCACTTTGGAATCCCCCTCGATTATTAGGTGTTGTACCCCCAGCTGGTTAGCAAATTGCACCCCTTTTACAGCAGCTAATAGCTCTACCCTTGTAAATGGTAACTACTATTACCACCAAGCTATGACCAACTTATTTGTTCAGAAAGAGTTAGTTTGTTTTTAAATCCATAAATATAAGATAAATGGGTTTGGGCGGGTTGGATTGGGTTAAAGCGGGTTTGGGTTGAAACCAACCCATTTAATTTTATATAACTAGGTCATTAATGGGTTGGCGGGTTAGATGGGATGGGTTGAAGCTCAACCCAAATCGCCCAATTTCCACCGTTATAAGTATGCACATTATTAAGACATTCCCCCATAGTTTCCAACCATTTTACTTGTTACTGTTATTTGAAGACAGAAGTAGAAGATGACATTTTAATGTCCGCATGACCAAATTTAATCAAAAGAAACTAAAAAGCAAAATGTTGATTTTACCCCCTAGGTTTTGTTTCTATAAGGTTGATATGAGAGAGGCCAGGGGTATTTTCAAAATAAAAAACCCTAGGCCTATGTCCTTTCACATTTTATACTCATTTTAAGAGGGCAAGTAACCATTCCCAAATGAAAATAGAAACAGTTCCTTATAGAAAAGGTCAATTAATTAAAGTTTGTTCAACTTGTAGGGGTGTTTCAGTAATATGCAAATAGAAAGGTAGGTTTTAGTTAATACTAAATACGTTAAATCACACTGGGTGTTTAAGAAAATGACCCCTATTTTATTAACTAAATTTTGTTAGTTAACAAAGGTGGTGTACAATTGACATAACTGGTGTATTCTATGAGACCATTACCAAGCCAATCAATTTAACTGCTATTTATATTTTTGTATCAAAAGAATGAGAACGTCAACAACACTCACAAAGAGGACATCATCATGACCTTTTTATGTATTCTGCCTCTCTTTTGTGTCTTGTTGGATGTGTCAAAGAAATTGAAGAGACACCAACGAATACCATAGAAAAGAGAGTCAAGAATGAGAAAGAGAGCTATGCATGGGAGAACAAAACATCTGAAGACAGTTCTGTAGGGTACTGATGTTGATACTGTTTAATAGGTTTACTCAATATTTTTAGAGAAAAAAAGGAAAACCAAAAAAAACAAAACACAAAAAAGAACACTGAAAGCATGAACAATGTTGTTTTAGTACATATAGAACAGATGGGCAGTTGAGCTACTAAAACAAAAACCACATTTGAAAAGGATAGCACTTGAATAAAGAACATACACTTTGAAGAAATGCCTTCCGTGCGATATCTGATATATTAAGCTGACTGTAACTGGTATAAAGAATACACTATCACCATGCTTAATAAGAGAATTATATATAATTAATGGTAAAAAATTTCATCCAAATAAAAAATCATAAGGAAAACATAGTATGGTGAACAAAGACAGACAAACAGCAATCCACAATTTGCCCTACATTTTATAACTGAAATGAACCATAACATGATATGAACTTTCAGGGTACAGAATTTTTTCCAATTAGCAACAGATCAAAATATACATATATGTGTAAATAAAAGTAAAAGCTGGTAGGCACACTACACTTGCTTCAAGGTTAGGGAAACTAACCATTCGAGTCACTGATTGCAACAAAGCATAGAAATGATAGAAGATAGAACCTTATCCCTTCCTGAAGCTATCCAATATCGAGGTCCAATCAGCCATCTTAATGTCAGTCATATAGTCCCAAAATCATCAAAAGAGAATAGTTTCGTAATTGACAGTCAAACAATTGAATTTCAAGTTACAGAGTATTGCCTAAGGTCAAAGTCAGCCTATTGAGAGGTTTATATTGAGGTTCTATTATTAATATCCTTAAAGATTTTAATGGCTCTTGAGAATTTATCAAATCACAATCAAGCCAAATGGGGATAAGAGAATTTTTGAGAGATCTATCTTTCTAACCATGGAAATCATTGGGCACTAACAGCATCAACTTCCAACTAAGACTATTAGTTCTAACACTCTGATCGTGCTTCAAGTGGAGGTACTTTTCCAGTTGGCCATTCAGCACCTGTCCAAGTGTTGTTCATAGGTACCATTTATTTGACATCTTATTTGCAAAGGTTCTGAAGAACTGGTTAAAAATGTATCCATCATGTTAGGTCCCGATGTGATCTCTTCCAAAATAACATTAATTGGGGGCTTCAGACAAAATCTTAGTCAGAAGATCATAGAATGAAGTTGGGTGGTAGTAATTTTTGAAATGATCCGGGCTATGAAAATGTATGTGGTATAGGAAAATGGGATACCTCACACAGATACTTGATCCCACAAATGCATTTTGAAAAGTAGGAGTTTAAGAACTTTATTATTATGTATTGTTTTCTTCACTTCATGCAACCTAAGATTAGTAAAGGGTTATTGTTTTGAGACTGCTAAACAAATATGGAGACTACTGCTGAAACCTATTGTCAACATAAAAACATAGAAAGGGTCTCATCTCCATCTTTACTTCACAACTGTGCCAAAGGGATATGAGGCTATCCAAGTTTTACACGATTCTTTACAGAGTAGGAAGAGATGGATTAATACCAGTTGGTGAGTTTGGGTACCAATGACACAGATGAGAAGAATTGGAAACTAATGGAACAAAATAGAATATTAGAAATTCTATTTGAGGTAAATCCTGAGTACAAACTTTAAAATTTTAGATCCTTAATACAGATGAGCTTCCTTCATCAAGTCTACTCCATTATTACAAATGAGGATAGTAGTTAAGTTTTTGTGTAGCATGTATATTGCATTGACAAAGACAGACTTAAATATGACAATGCAACAAGGGTGTGTCCCATAGGAATTCAGGTGGGGGTTTGAGATATGGAGAGTGAAGGACAAAACATTGCCCTATAGGGAAAGTGGCTTTGGAGATTTCCAATTGATATTGGCAGAAAAACAAGTAACATGCAGCACTTCAAGTGTACATCAATAAGCACAAAAATACCAAGCTGTAAACCAAAAAATAAGTTGGAGTTTTAGGGATTTCAGACTTTAACCTAAAGTAGAATTCCTCCTAAAATAGTCCTGCTACAGTAACAATGGCATCAAGCTGGCCTCTCGCACAAACATGCAGCGATAGAGGGATTGGAAGGTGCCAAAATAGGTTGACTCCTCAAAACCCAAGCTCCCAATACTTGAAAACCCTAGTTGGGGCTCAGCTACAGCTCAAACAAGAGAGAAAGAACCAAAAAAAATCCCTACAAAAACAGCTCCCTTCTCTTTTATAAAGACTCCATGGTTTGCTGGAGAAGCCAATTAAAATATTTAAACATAACTTCAAACAAACCCCCAAAAGATAATGTTTGTTACAAAAAGACCCAAGCGACCAAAACCCAACAGTATAGTTGTCAAGGCGGGCATTTAGGCAACAAGGCGCCCTTGGGGGCTCGCTTCGCCTAATCGCCAAGCAGTTTTGTAGTGTGTTATAAAAAACTTATATATTATTAATTTTTTGAGGTTATAATTATAAAATAGACATTATTAAACTAAAATATATCATTTCATGTGTTTATATACTAATTTCTTTTTATTATTTTCTTATTTGTAAGGGCTTAATCAACACAAACATTGCTAAATGCTGTATTGAACCATCAAAGACTTCATAACATGAATTGATAAGTAAGGAAGAACTTACAATGTTGTCTAATCAACACAAACATTCTTCTTTTCCTATAACAGAAATAGGGGTTCAAAACCTATATTTTTTTACTTTTCTTTTCTTTCTTATTTTTCTTCTCATGAATATGTTGGAATATGTTGATTTTCTTTACTTTAACATGAAGTTTATACTTTTCTTATGAAGATTATGGATATTATTAAGGAAATATATAGAACCTAGGGAACTACCCTAGGATATATGTTTTATACTTAAAAAAATCCATCGCCTAAGCATGACGCCTAGCCAACTAGGTGACAAGGCGCCCCTGTTGCCTACCCTCGCCTTGGCGCCTCGAAACTATGCCCAACAGATGTGCATGCAACTTCCCCTGAGCAGAATTTGAATTATAAAAATGATGAAAATACCCCTGGACACAAACTGTCAACAAAGCTACTCAAAAACAACAATTTGGGATCCTACTACAAAAAACATACAAATACAGAATACAATCACATTTCTGTCCTTTTTTCCTTATTTTTGAGCTCATCACCAATTGAGACTAATTCCTTATGGAATTCAGTTACTTGGAGCATGCATTGCAACCAGAATGGCCGGGACTCTAACTCTGCTAATAGAGTTATTCATAGGTGTCCATGGAAAGCTATAGAGGCCATTAACCCTTCCATTCTGAGATATATCAGTTATCACACGCATTCTGGCAATAGAGGCTGGGAGGATACTAGGTGCAGGTTAAGCTCCTGTTCTCCCCTTTCCCCAGATTGTACTTTATTTCCTTGAATAAAAACACTCATCTCAACCCTCACCAATTTGTTCTGGGAGAGGTTTGAAAGAATGTGCTGAGGTCAATCTCCTTTCAGAAACATTGTAACATATTTTCTTATCTTCTAGTGGTCCTGATCAATGTGTGGGATCTTGATCAGTGATTTAAAAGACGCATTCTGGCAATAGAGGCTGGGAGGATACTACGGTGCAGGTTAAGCTCTTGTTCTCCCCTTTCCCCAGATTGTACTTTATTTCCTTGAATAAAAACACTCATCTCAACCCTCACCAATTTGTTATGGGAGAGGTTTGAAAGAATGTGCTGAGGTCAATCTCCTTTCAGAAACATTGTAACATATTTTCTTATCTTCTAGTGGTCCTGATCAATGTGTGGGATCTTGATCAGTGATTTAAAAGGCACGCCTCTAGGCTCATTTTAGGGTAGGTGCCTTGCCCAAGTCCTAGGCGCAACCCATTCAAGAGGGGCTTGGCACAAAGGCGGCTCGTAGAATTAGGAATGTAATATGTCACATTAGCTACTTTATGTAATTGAGAAAAAAAGAGATTGTGGGTTATATATGCTTGAAAATGTTTTATATGTTTAATTTCATTTTTAAATTCTCATTTGAATATTCTTTACATATTATGTTTTATAATTTTTTTTATTTTTTTGCATTTTTTTTAATTTTTTGGCTTTCTTTAGAATTTTTTTATTTTTTAGCTTTTTTTTAAAAAATTGTGCAGCTTGCCTCAAAAAGGCGCACGCCTCACCTTGCGCCTCAGGCGCAAAATGGCCCTTGCGCCTTTTGCTTTTAAAGCACTGATCTTGATGAATTCATTTCTCTTGCTCTTATTTTCTCAAGGCCCTTGAAGTGTTTCCTCCGATGACCATTTCTAGGTAGGTCACTCTAGGCTTGTCTAGTGCCTACAAAGGTTAGGAATTTTTTACGGCAAACTCTTACGGGGATAATTAGCACCAATGATATACTTCAAAGATGAAAGTTGAGGGTTCTTATCTCTACATTTGTGTATCATTTTCCTAAGAAGTGAAGTTAAATCATCTCTTTTTGTAGTGCAACTTCTCTACAAAGGTATGGAAATATTTTTTTATATCAATTTGGGTGTTGCATGGAATCCCCACCTTTGGAAGGGACTTGGAAGTAAATGTTTGTATACACGTCAACTCATTTCCAACTCTCCAAAATACACGACAGACTCAACTATGGTTTGAATCAGGGAGATTTACCAAAATGTTAACCATGTTGACTCTCAAAGAATATGAACACTCACTTTAAAGACGTCTATGTAACAATGGTCCAACCATTTAAATTGCCTGATAGGGAACTCTAATGTTTTTATTCTTCTAATTTAAAGGGTACATATATGCTGATTGAACAGGGTCACCAATGGATAGGAAATCTACTACAAGTTACTATACCCTATTGTGTGAAAACCTCATCACTTGGAGAGTAAGCAACAAATTGTAGTTGCTAAAAGTAGTTCTGAAGTGAAATATACAGGAGTTGACAACCATTTTGTGAGAGAAAAAGTAATAAGTGGTGATATTGTGACTCCATATGTGAAGTCAAAAGACCAACTAACTGATTTGTTCACCAAGAGCTTAAGCCGCACTAGGATGGTCTATTTTGTAACAACTAGCTGATTTGGAAGTAATGTCCCATTAACCTACTAGCATAATCTTCGTGGAAAGATTAGCTATGCATGTTAATTGAGAATCCTCTACTTGCTGAACCTGGCATTCTTGGGGATACCATCCTCATTTTAAATCATCTTTCTTAAGCCAAAATTTGCATTTGATATGCTTATTAGAGATACCAACATTTTCTTTTGAGGTTCTTTTTCCCACATTTGACATGCTTATCTTCCAAGAAGTTTGAGGACTACTTAATCGTTCAGTATTCTTCACACTGATGTTTGGAGTTTCTTCTTCTGTTTGGATTTCTGATGA
This sequence comes from Nelumbo nucifera, assembly GCF_055504915.1. Lineage (NCBI taxonomy): Eukaryota > Viridiplantae > Streptophyta > Magnoliopsida > Proteales > Nelumbonaceae > Nelumbo > Nelumbo nucifera. The sequence continues at coordinate 96,417,637 of NC_142649.1, forward strand.
TTCTTGTTTGCTGAATGAGATTGATCAGACATTATGGCTAATTGATGAGAGTTAGTCTAGCTGTTAGGGGCTCATGTAGTTCAGTCTTAAGCATGTGTTTCAAGTGCTGATGTTGGGAAGATTCATGGTTATGGTCAGTTGAAGAGGGTAGATTTCTCTAGGATTGGGAATGAGTTGTTGGATGTAGTTAATGGATGTGCTGAAATGTCTAGTTTGGTGGACATTTGGTGTGTTGCTTAAGGGCTGATTCTTCTGAGGAATAACTGAACTAACAAGTTGCCTCAAATCCTAGAGAGGTGAAAGTTGATAATGACAAGGAAAGAAGACCATTGAGTGTGGGAATTGAGGTCCAAGAAAATGGTTATAGTGATGTTCCATTGGATTAAATTATTTGATTAAATAGGAAGATTGATCTGATGAATGTGTTGCAAAACATTGGGATGTTTCCTTTCGTGCAAAGAGGAATTTGTAAAAAAAGTATCCTTGGAGTTGGCATTATTACATGGACTCTCCTAAATGGATGAACCATCCATGTCAGGTATGTTATGGATTCTGACGCAATGGATTCTTGAGGAACATTTCTGTGTATGATTTTCCTTTTCTCCATGCCTATTTGACATAAATGAACAGCTAACATACACAATGAATGCCATTTTCTCCACAAAACATTATCAACAATATAAATATTCCGACTTTTTTCTAAGAATAAAATGTTAGAAATAAAAAAAGAATATTTTAATAGTTTTTATTTTGACATTGCCCCCAATTTGTCCAGCCTTCTGATTACAATTCCTAAACATAAATCATGTTCTGATTCTCATGGCCATGTCCATGCAACACTGGGAGTTGGAAGAAAGCATTAGACTATGCAAGTTGGAAGCATCACAAAGAGCAGTCACAGATCAAGAAATGGTTGCTGATTCCTCTAATTTGTATCCAAAGTTGAAGGAGATAGAGTATCAGAAGGATGGGAGTTGAGCCTATTAGAAAAGTTGTCTTGGAAGTTGAAGGTAATGTGAGTGAAGTGGATGTGGGGGCTTCTGGAAGGAGAATAGAAAACGGGCACATATTGAGGTGAAGGGATAAAGAGATTGACAAAGGAAAAAAGAGAAATGACTGGGGAGGTCTTGATTTTCTTTTATGCCATGTTCACTTTTCTTTTTGTTTGGTTAACTTCAGAAATGTGCTGTTAGTAATAATTTTTGTGGTCCAAAATCTTTTGGTCTTGTTGGGATTTTGGAAACTTCAGAGCTTGAAGATGTGGCTATTTATTTTGTTTGTATTTTGATATTCCCTTTTGTTAAAGCAAGGAGGTTTTGTTTGTTATTCAAGGGTGGGCTTCAGTGAGTGCTCTCTTGAATCCTCTCTCTGATTAAAGAGTACAATGTGCACATCTACATTCTCACCAAGGTAGCTAGCCTTGGTTATCACCTCTTCTAAATACATTACAGTCCCACCCCACCTTGGGGGATCTGTCCTCAAAAGATCTGATTTCTCAATGCCCCTTCTTTTGTCTATCTGCAATGCATTGCAGAATGTGGTACTGATATAGCAGTTGTACTTAACTCCATAATATTTCTCATCTCTCTCTAAATTTGTGTCTATACCTCCGAGGAGATGAGGACCCTCCACATTTTCCTTCAACCATCCAACTACAACACACAAATCTCCTACAATAATGAGATTTCTAAGTTCAGAGCCTTTTCCCTTCTTATTCCTTCTGTTAGAGAAGAAAAACCTATTCAATGACCACGCCTAAAAGCTTAAGCTTTTAGGTTGAACACTAGACAAATCGATCCTCATTGCCTGCATTTTAATTATTTAAATTTCAGCACAAGGTATGGGTAGGCCCGTGCTTGTCCACACTTCAAGCCTAGTGAGTTTTCCCATGAGGGATTGTGTTAGAGAATAAAAACCTATTCAGGGACAGATTTTAGGTTGAATGGTTCCTTGAGACCTTCTAAGTTCTAACACCACCAACTCTGGCCTATCCTTTCAATGAAAATTTCCTTTACTTATCAAGAAAAAAAAACTGTGGCCTAGTTAAGATTAGGGGTAACAATTAGGCAGGTTGGGTTTGGGTCAAAGCTTCAACCCAAACCATCTAACCCACCAACCCATTAGTGAACGTTTAAATGAAATTAAATGGATTGGGTTCAACCAAAACCACCTTGGCCCAATCCAACCGACCCAATTCATTAACATTTAACAATTTTATTTTCATAAAAGGGATGGCTTAAAAGTAAAAGCTAACTTATGCTTATCAACTTATCAAGATATAGCCTAATGGGTTTGTTTTTGATTATGATACTCTTTTTCGTAATTACCAAAGAGTAGGATGAAGTATAGGATGTCTGTTGACACAGCTCCTGGCTGTGTTTGACTGCTATGGATGCATACGTTTTCTCTATTTTAATATATACTGTACCTTTTCTTAAAAAAGGGTATAGACTAATGGTAAAAGTGATTGTCTTTCATTTAGGTGTTCTGTGATCAAGTCATGTTGTACATTAGTTTTTACACTAGTAGAGGTGTGTTTTCAACTTGTGGCCATGGCAACTGACCTAGCCAATGGCTCAGAAAACCAGATGGTCTAGAGTGGTCAACTCCATTAGCAATTCATCCAGTTGGAGCAGTCTAATGACGATTACATGTTTTACTGGATGGTTTGACCAGTCAGTAGGACCAATTGACCTTGCTAATGCTTCAGAGAACTAGCCAGTTGAGACCGGCCAACTCCATCACCATAGTCATCAATTTGGTTGGATCAGTCAAATGATGGTCATATGTTGAAGTGGTTGGCTCAACCAGTTGGCTGAACCGTTTGGCCTTGCCAATGGGTTGATTTTACCAGTTGACTGAACTGGTTGGCCTTGTCAATGGGATAGTTTTACCAGTTGACTGAACCAGTTGGCCTTGCCAATGGTCTGGTTCAACCAGTTGGATGAACCGGTAATTCCACACTGGCCACCTCTACCATGATCTTAGCGCCCTGTCAAGTTGGCCTGAACCAATGCAGATAACAATTTGAGACAATTGGTTCAATTGGTTAACATTCTTTACTGACCCATAAACCAGCCATCAAACCTTGCGACTCAATTAGCAGGTCACAAGCCAGATATTTGATTATATTTTTTCCATTTTCTTTTGACTCAATTAGCAGGTCACAACTCACAAGTCAGCCACCACTTTCCAATTTCTAAGAATGTCTCAAATTGCAAGTTGCTTAAACTCCTCCAAGCCCTTCACCTAATGCGCTACCTTGATGGGGATGTTTTCAATGATGTCTTCCACACCCCTAGCCTAATCTCCCAATATCCTTGCATTTCTATCTTCATAGACATACAACATCACCTTTGCTCTTACGCATTGTAGAGATGATGTCTTCCTAAACATTTGTTTCCCTTTTCTTCATCTTCTTCCTCCATTGTTTTTCTCTCATCTTCTTCAATCTTCTTCTTCTCTTGTATTTTCCATTTTATTTTAGATTATTGCATGTGTGATCTACAACTTGGTATCAAAGCGACGGTCCTACCTTCTTCCTTTTTCTTCTCTTTTAATCCCATACATAGGTTGTATGGAGAGTTGATTGGTTAATTGATTAGCAAGTATCCAGCCCAGTTAGAGGAGATTTTTGGAGAAGATTGCAGTGCTTGTTTGGGGCACAAGATAGGTTCTTGGAGAGTTTCACAAAAACCCTAGCTAACTGGAGAGTTTTTAGATTAAGGGGTATAGAGGGAGTGTGGAAGTGGCGCTTGGGTGGTTAAGGAAGCTAAGTTGTTAAGTCTACATTGTGAATCATGTGAATTTTCAAAGCATTGTAGAAACTGTTATCTTACAAGTAATAAAAGATCTATAGTTCCTTTTCATATTGTGCACTCTGATGTGTAGAGGCCATACCATTGACCTTGCATGGGTGGTTATAATTACTTTATTCTGTTTATTGATGACTTTTCTCATTATACATGGCTTTACCTTATGCGTTCTCATGCTGAAGTACCCAAACTTGTGAAGCGATTCCATGAATTTTTGCTTACCAAATTTGATACCCACGTCAAGATATTCCGATCAGACAACACTAAGGAATATTTTGAGAAGTTAGAGTCCAAATTCTGGTATGGGATTTAATGGCCCAAGAATTGCCAAGACATCTGGTGTCTCACAATCTTTTAGCGCCCTTCATAACCCTAGGTTTCAATTCAACTCATCTGAAAACAAGAAGACACAATGAGAGGCTAGGCTGTCATTGTTGACTAAAATGGAATAGATGGAAGGGAATTTGTGTCCACTCCTTTCATTTCTTCTACTCTTTTTTATTTTAATGTGTTCCTTTATTTTATAAAAGTAAGCAGACAAATTCATACAAAGCTGATCTCTCTCAAGAGGCATGAGTTGCTGCCTCAAAAACAAAGTAAAATTACAAATGAGCCCAGAATAATTGATCCCTGTTCACCCCTTCCTTAGCTAGTAGGTCAGTCATCCTGTTTGCCAACCTCCTCTCCCATTGAACTCTAACCATTAGATTAGAGGTAAGACATTTGAATCTTTTCATTTCTCCCCTCAAAGACCATGCTACTGTCTCTGGTTCTTTCAGCCACCCAGTTACCACTCTAGAGTCACCTTCAATGATCAACCTCCTAAAGCTCAGTTCTTTAGCAATCTGTGCTCCCTGTAGAGTAACTTGCACCTTTGCACTAACTGCATCCCCCACACCAATTGGGCCCGAGAATATGGCCACAACCTGTCCCTCTTCATTCCTAAAGACTCCCCCAATGCCAGAGGGTCCAGGACTGCCAATGTTGCTGCCATCAAAATTGAACTTTATGAAACCTTCTTCTGATGGCTTCCAATCTACAACAGGTTTATCCTTAACCGAAGAAGAATTTGTAACAAATACCTAGTTTCTCCGTATGTCATTGTTAGTGGAAATTTTTTTAGTGTAATTTTTCACATAACATAATTCACCCAATTAAACTAATAACTAGGTTTTTTTGTTATTTGGGGTAAGCCCCATTCAGGAAATCACATAGATATTCCCTTAATTACATATCTGCTAGGGGCAGAGAAAACCTTTTGATTTTGATTTAGAAGTACAAATGAAGAGACTAAACTAAGTATCATTTTTCTACAGAATTTTCCTTTGAAAATTCTGGTATTTATTCCCTCTTTGTTTGAGAGAAAACCAGCAAATAAATAAACAAACTTTTTATACATAACAACTAGGTATAATAAATAGTCATGTTTCATAAATAACACTGCAAATGGCCTTTAAATTGTGGTTATGTGCATTGTCATGCTGTGAGGAACCATAATCAGCCAAGTTTCATGAACAAGGCTATAGATGGTAGTCTCCCTCACATAAAGTAATGATTTTCAAAGTCAAAATGAAGTAAGGAACCATAATTAGCCAAGTTTCATAGATAAGACTATAGATGGTTGTTCTCCTTACATGTATTTCAATATGAAACAAGGAAAAAAGGATAAAAAAAAAGGAAGAAAGAAAGATATGAGAGGAATAGAAAGAATATGGTCTTCCATCTCATGTGGGAAGCACAAGGAGTATCATATTGAAGGGGTGTAGAAAGAAAGTGGCATTCCCTACCTTCCTCTTCCTTTTTTTTATGCTCTCCACACCAATCTTCTTATCTTTTCTATTCCCACTTGTTTCTTAGTGCTAGAAATCCGGCACATAAATTAATATTAGCCAACAAAGTGGCATTAGCCCCTTCTCCTTGTAGGAGAGGGGTTTATATAGAGGAGGGAGGTGGTTAACTAACTCCCCACTCCACTCTTCTTAGGGTGCCAAGTGTCACTCCACTTAAAATGGGTTAAAGAGGGAAAAAAAACTCTTCCTTCCTAAGGTGACAAGTGTCCCACCACTTAAAGTTGTTAAGGAGGGAAAATAAAACTCTCTCCCCTAGGGTGACATGTGTCCCCCCACTTAAAGTGGTTAGAGGAGGGAAAATAACTCTCTCCCCTAGGGTGACATGTGTCTCCCCCACTTCGAGTGGTTAAAGAAGGGAAAACAACCCTCTTCTTAGAAATAGGATATGTGGCATCCCCTAATAAATAAGTGGGACACCTCACAAGAAAATTAATTAATATAGATTGAATTCTTTTAGGGCCTGTTGTCCCATTAAATGGGCTCTACTGCAGGCCCATTAAATGCTTATTGCATTACAAACAAGCCCAGTTAACTTGGGGACTGTTGTTCACTAAACTAGACTACAGGCCCCTTTCTTTACTAAAATGTTTCAGTCCACCAATAGGACTAACTGGGCTTATAAGAAAGCCCTTTTTCTTCTTTATTATTATTTTTTTAAGCTGTGTCTGGGAGTATTTTAATAACCTGCTAACAGTCCAACGAACTTAAAGACTTAACAGTAATCAAAGAAGTAAAGTGAGAATAAATCTAAAGATTTGGCCCAGCTTATAGCCCTCATTAGCAGACATTCCCAAACAGTATCTATATCCCTTTCTTTATCATTAAAAATTCTGTTATTTCTTTCCTCCCAAACGGTCCATACTAAAGCAGCCCTAAGACATCTTCATAAAATTTTACCTCTTCTCTTAGGCCACCTAAAAGTTGTAGGGTTGAAAAGCCCCCCGGTTTGTAGAGGCATCACCCACCTACCCCCAAAAAGATCAAAAAATTTTTCCCAAAGATTTACAACAAATGGGTAAGAAATTAAAAGATGGTAACAGCTCTCTCCATTTGCTTTGCAAAGGAAACCCAGCTTGGGGAGATGCAGAGGTTAGGTCTTTTGTGAAGAGTCTCATTGATGAAACATATTAGTGTAGTCCTTGCTGTATTGTATCTTGTATTGTCTTGTTATTTTTTCTTTAGCCCTTCAAGGGCTTTTCTGTAAATATTATTATTTTACTAATCTTTATATTGAAGCTCTTGGGGTTGGGCCAAACTATTCAGTTCTTTAACCCCAGAAATCTGTCTTCTTCTCTCTTGTACGAACCTACTTGGTTGACATGGTATCAGAGCAGGCTGCTCTGTAATCATCACTTGCTTCATGCTCTCTCTCTCTGATATCTCAAAGGCTGCTGATTTCTGGGTGCTTTGTCTGAAGATAGGGCTGTTGCTCTCTGTTCTGAGATTTCAGCAAGAGAGGTCTTCCTGGAACTCTCTTGGAAAGCCTCTGTTTGCAAAGAAACCTGATTGGTTGTGTCGCCCTGGTCTGTTCTTCTAACTCAGGAACTTTCTTTGGGATTGGTCAAGCTTTGGAGGAGTTCTGAGCTTCTCTATAGGGCGGCAGCAGTTTTCTTCTTCTTCTGGTGTTCTCTGGGCAGCAGCAGTTTTCCCTTGGACTGGTGTATTCTCTGGCCTTCTCCAAACTTCAAACATTTAGTTCTTGGCTACTGGTGCTTCAGATTGAAGGGTTTCAACAGACCTACTTCATTCCTTTTCAAGCTGCTTATCCGAATTCTATTGGTGGCTGATTTAAACTGCACACATCAGGTTGGTGAATCTCTCTTGGAACCCTAGTTTTATTTGTGCTGTCCTGGGGTTACTTGGTAGAAGCTGTGTTCAGTACTGGAGAGAATTCAGTCCTCTCCTCAGTTCAACAGTCCTGGAACACTCAGGTTGGACTGTCAACAGAACACTCAATCTGGTTGGGGTTGTTCTGGATAAATTTCTTGGAGGATTTTGATTCCTCTACAGAGTGGTAAATCTGTATTGAAGATATTTGACTATATTTCTCTTCTAGACTAGATTTATTACTGTTTGACTAAACTGCTTGCTGCAACCTTGATATTAAACTGCTGCAGATATTAAATTGCTGTTTGTCTGAACTGCTTGCTGCAACCTTGACTGAACTGTTCGACTTAAACTGCTATTGAATTAAGTGAAGTGGTTAACAGCCCTGAACTACAAATATCAGTGCTGCTACTTTTCTTCCTGGGTTGCCTTTATTTATTCTTGATGGCTGACAAAGTAGATATTATCCCTATGAAATTTGATGGAACCAACTACAGTATGTGGAAATTCCATTTCGATTTCTTTGTTGATGGCAAGGGGTTTGAAGGCTACTTGAATGGCACTGTCTGTAAACCCAATGAAGCGGACAGCAAAGCCTTTGCACAATGGAAGTTGGATAATGGAAGATTAATTTCCTGGATTCTAAGTTCCATTACGCCTCATATTTCTGTTCCTATGAGAAGACTCAGAACAGCCCATGAGATGTATTCCTATTTAAAGAAAGTTTTAGCATCAGCCCAATATGTCTCAGCAATATCAGATTGAATCTGAAATCTTTGCCTATTGCCAAGGAGACAAAAAGATCCAGGAATACTATGCAGGCTTCATTGATCTATGGGCAGAGTATGAACTGGTTCACACTGAACCATCGGATCCCCCAGAGTTTGTCAAGTATTTGCAAAAGCACTTAGAGAGTAGAAAGGTGAATCAATTCCTTATGAGGCTGAGACCTGAATATGAAATAATCAGGTCAAACATTTTGAGTAGAGGGACTCTTCCAGATTTAGACTCTGTGATGGGAAAGTTGTTAAGGGAGGAGACTAGACTCGTGACTGCTGCAACATAGAGGAAAAACAACTTGATTCAGGGACTGATACAGTTTTTATTGCACGTGGGAGTAAGAAATCTGGTGGGAAGGATCCCTCTAAAACTCAGTGTTATGAGTGTAAGGGATTTGGACATATAGCTTCACACTGCAAGAAGAAAAATGCCTGCACTTATTGCAAACAGCATGGCCATATCATTCCAGACTGCGCAATTCGTCCATCTAAGGGCACTATGAAGAAGAATCAGCCACGGGCTTATCAGGTGTCTAAGGGACAAATGATTGATGCCTCTACTGCCAAGGGAGAATCCTCTGCATCAATGAATAAGGAAGAGATACAACAATTGGTATCCTCTGCTATCTCATCTGCCTTTTCTACTATTAGCCTATCTGGTGAGTTCTCTAGTTTTTGTTCTTCTCCCTCTCAAGTTTGGATAATTGATTCTGGTGCTACAAATCATATGACTGGGGCCTACCTTGAACCAACAAACAGATCTTCTAAGGTCAACCATAAACACATTGTCATTGCTAATAGTGATGATTTATGTCTCAAACTCTCACCCTCAAACTCCTTGTCCCTAGCCAAGACTTTCCTTGTCCCTGAACTTACTGCTAATCTTATTTCAGTTGGTCAACTAGTTAATGAATGTCACATACTAACTTTTTCCTCTAATGGTTGTTTGATTAAGGATCAGTGCACTAGGAAGGTGAAAGGGAAGGGGCGTCAGCTGGGTCGCTTGTTTACATTGCAGTTTGAGAAATCACAATCAGCACCATCATCTGCCTATTTGACCTCCTCTACATTGAATCATGTTTTGGGTCAGAGAAACTATGACTGGGATTTGTGGCATAAACATTTGGGTCACCTAAACTCTGAGAAACATAAATATTAGTCGGAGTCTAGTTTTATTAGAACTAAAATTCCTTCTATGAAATTGTTTGATACATCTTGTGTTTCTTGTTGCTTGAGTAAGAGTCATATTTTCCCATTTACTCACAAAGCTGAATATGCTACTTCACCTTTTGAAATTATACATAGTGATGTTTGGACTTCATCTATTGTTTCTCGATTGAGATACAAGTATTTTGTACTCTTCATTGATGATTGTACTAGGTACACTTGGATCTACTTTCTCAAACACAAATCAAAAGTTTTCCCAACTTTTTGGTTGTTTCATACTTCATACCATAGTTCAAGTCTGGTTTCAAGCAAGTGTGCAAACCTTACACTCTGACTCAGGGGGAGAATACAGTGATGGAGAATTTCTGATTTATTTGAAAAATCACGGCATACAAGTCCAACAGTTCTGTCCAAACACTCCTTAGCAAAATTGTGTGGCAAAACAAAAGAATGGTCACATTCTTAGTGTTGTGAGGACTCTTCTACAAGTCACATTTGCCTCCCACCTTCACAACATGTCTCCTCATCAAAAGATGTTTGGATCCCCCCCAGATCTTTCCCATTTACGTGTTTTTGGGTGTCTATGTTTTGTTCATCCTCCACCTCGTCAATGTTCAAACCTTTCAGCTCAATCTGTCATGTGTACCTTTGTTGGATATAGTCCTAACCATAAGGGATTTCTTTGTTATGATCCCTTTGCATGTCATATTTGTATTTCTCAGAATGTGATTTTTCTTGAGCATATCTCTCTTCTCAAGAGTTGCCAAGTTATCAGCACCCTCTATTTCTGTTTTGTATGACTTTGACTCACAGGATGTTCCATCATCAACTGCTAGGAAAGATCTTCTTGTCTTCTCTCGCAGGCGAGTTCGTGGTCCAGTACCTACGTCTATGACCCCTCTTCTTCCCGGTCCAGATCCTTTGCTCGTCTTACATAACCATGTAAGTGACATTCCTATTTCAGACCCCTCGGATGTTTCTCTAGTTCCTTTATGTCGTTCTACCCGTATATCTAAACAACCTGACCGCTATGGTTTTCCTTCAGACCATAGCTCCTTTTTTGATGTCTTGTCTTCCACATATATTCCCCGATCATACCAACAGGCCATTAGCAGTCCTCAATGGAGAGATGCCATGGATGCAGAGATTCAAGTTTTGCATGAGAACGGCACTTGGAATCTAGTTCTTGCACCTTCAAATGGAACTGTTATTGGAAGCAAATGGGTCTACTCCATCAAGTTGAAATCTGATGGGTCTCTAGACCGCTATAAAGATCGGCTTGTGGCTCAGGGCTATATACGGGAGTATGGCATCGATTGTGAGGAGACATTTTCCCCAATATCCAAGATCACTACATTCCATGTTCTCTTAGCCCTCTCTACTGCAAAATCTTGGACTATCTTTCAACTAGATGTGAAAAATGCCTTTCTTCATGGGCACCTAAAAGAGACTGTTTATATGAAGCCTCCTCTGGGGTACTGTAGTGATTCCTTCCTCATCTGTCGATTGAAGAAATCTCTCCATGGGCTAAAGCAAGCTCCTCGAGCTTGGTTTGAAAAATTCAGAGATGTTGTGCAAGCCAAGTATAACCAAAGTGCTTTTGATTACTCTCTCTATGTGGAAAAGACCCCAAGGTCTTATGGTTCTCCTCCTGTATATAGATGACATGTTGTTGACTGGAGATGATATTGAAGGAATTCTGGAGCTCAAGTCTTTTCTTCACAACTCCTTTCACATGAAGGATTTAGGCCCTCTACCTATTTCTTGGGACTTGATATTCAAAGGAGTTCCCGGGGATACTTCATTTGCCAACACAAGTATGCCTCTGATCTTGTCTAGTTGGCCGGTATTACTGACGACAAACGGGTAGAAACTCCCTTAGAACTGAATGTCAAATTGTCCAAGTCAGACGATCCCTTGCTTCCTGATGCCTCCCTCTATAGGCAACTTGTGGGATCTCTCATCTATTTCACCATGACTCATCCTGACATCTCGCATGCAGTTCAAGTTGTCAGTCAATTTGTCTCTACCCCACATCAACTCCATTTGACTGCAGTACATTGGATCATTCTTTACATTCAGGGCACTTTATCACAAGGTCCCTTCTTCTCTTCATCTTCCTCTATACATCTAAGGGCCTATGCTGATGCAGATTGGGTTGGATGCCCCGACACACGCCGTTCCACTACTAGGTGGTATGTCTTCATGGATGACTATGTAATCTCATGGAAATGCAAGAAACAACAGATTGTTTCCAAGTCCTCTACATAAACAAAGAATAGGGCAATGTCATCTATTTGTAGCGAAGTTGTTTGGCTTCAATCTTTATTTCAAGAATTGGGTCACACCTCTCCTACACCCAAACGTCTGTATGCAGACAACACGTGCTATTAAGATTGCCTCTAATCCTGTCTTTCATCAAAGGACAAAAAATATTGAGGTGGACTGTCACTTTATTTGTGACCTACTTCGTGGGGGCTCTATCTCTCTCCCTCATATTGCCTCCAATATGCAAGTTGCAGACATCTTTATGAAGGCCATGACGAGATCCAGACACTTATTCCTTGTAAGCAAACTGTTGCTCATGCCTTTGCATCAGTTTGAGGGGGAGTGTGAAGAGTCTCACTAATGTACCATATTAGTGTAGTCCTTGCTGTATTGTATCTTGTATTTTCTTGTTATTTTCTCTTTAGCCCTTCAAGGGCCTTTTTTGTAAATATTATTATTTTACTAATCTTTATGTTGAGGCTCTTGGGGTTGGGCTGAACTATTCAATTCTTTAACCCCAGAAATCTGTCTTCTTCTCTCTTGTACAAACCTACTTGGTTGACATCTTTTCTTTTGCAAGGTTTCCAGTGTGCTTAATTTCCCGAGAGAGGCTTCCGAACAGAGGTTAGGTCTTTTCTATTCTTTTACCTTGTACATTACTTATTGTGTTACAAGGACAGAAGTGTCATTTTACATATTTTAATATAAATAGCCTCTTCTTGGTGTGGACGACACATTAGACACACCCCAAATCTGCTGTGTTCATTCTTGTACAAACTGCACTAACAAAAAAATAGATGCATATTCATGGAAGAGTATGGGGAAAGAGAAAGCCAAGAAAGTTAAGAGCAATATCATCCCAGTGGAAGTTTTTGATATAAAAAGTTAATTGAGTGCATGCTCTTCCAGAGGAAAAAGTAATAGTACAGAAGGATCATTCCCAACAGAGCATCTAAGGATCATTATTGAGGTGACTGCTTGATAGAGATAGAATGGAACAGAAATAGGGATAGGTCCAATGGATCATTAGAGGCAATACTACTTAAATAGGCAAGATATCCGCTGCAATTCCAAAGTGCCCTCATTCCACTTGGATCCTACATTTACCAACTGGGTAGCTGATAGTCTTGAGTGAGAGAATTTCAAGAAATGAACTTTATAGGGGGATCTCACTACCAGGTTGAGCGCTATTGAGAATATGCAATATGATGAAAGGGTTTTTTTGGGTTTTTTTTTTTATTTCCTCTTTGTTTTGGGCTCCCAAGTAAGGGAAAGCTTGTACTTTCAGCAACATTATAAATTTTTAGTCTCTGGTGTGAGCAGTAACTCGAGACACACCTTCGTAACATTTCTTCTTCTCTTCTTCTCCCTTCTTCTCCTCCTTTCTCTTCTTCTTCCTTTGTTTTTAGGCATCACCTTAAACAACATGGTATCAAAGCTCATTTGGATTCAGGGTAGGTTCCTATGACTTCCTCTTAGGAATCTTCTAATCTAATGGAAGAATGGGACATCCTCTGGTTCTAGTAATCCTTCCAATGCATATGCTAAGTCAGGTACTGCACTTGCTTGCCTCTCCACTAGTAACCCATGGATTGTGGACTGTAGAGCCAGGGCCCACATGACTAGTATGTCTTCTTCTTTTTCTTCCTACACATTGACCACTGGGAAAGGTAAAGTTACAGTTGTTGATGGATCCCCAGCTCCGATCTCTGGTTTGGATGAATTTAAGCTTTCCCACAACCTTTCCTTAAAATTTGTCCTTCATGTTCCCCAATTGCATAAAAATCTATTATCTATTAGTTCTCTTACTAAATCTCATAATTGCTTTGTGACTTTCTTTCCTATCCACTATGTTTTTCAAGACTTGAGCACGGGGAGGACGATTGAAAGTGGACTTGAAGTTGAAAGAGTCTACCATTTTTATAAAGCTTTGGAACAAGGAATGTTGTGTCAGGCTGAGTCCTCTACAAGTCAAAAATTTAGTCTTTTACAACTATGGCATTGTCGTCTTGGTCATGTTATCTTTTGGTTCTATTAAACTTTTGTTTCCAAAGTTGTTTGAGTCAGTATTAAACTTGAGTCCTGATTGTGAAGTTTATCATTTGTCAAAACAATGTAGAATCACATATTTTGCAAGTAATAGATCTGAGGATCAACTTGCTGATTGCTTTACTAAAGGAGTTCACAAGCCAAAAGTTCGATAATAACCTAGGCAAGCTAATCATGATAAATATCTATACTTATCTTGAGGGGGAGTGTTGAGAATATGCAATATGATGAAAGGGTTTTTTTTGGGTACTTTTTTATTTCCTCTTTGTTTTAGGTGCTCAAGGGCAAACTTGTACTTTCAGCAACATTATAAATTTTTAGTCTTGGTGTGAACAGTAACTCGAGACACACCTTCGTAACATTTCTTCTTCTTCTCTTCTTCCCCTCCTTTCTCTTCTTCTTCCTTTGTTTTTAGGCTTCACCTTAAACAACTAGGGCATTTACTGTACACATTGTATAGAGAACCCTCATTGCTCAATGAGCAGCTTTGCTATCCTTTTTTTGTTGAGCCTTGAGGCTTTGTACATTTTCTTTTCTTAGACATTCATACAAATAGATACTGTTGTCAGTTGCTTATGTATTCAGGTTTAGTACCATAAGGGTACTGTTGTAATTTCTCCTCTGTTTATATTGTTCGACTGTACTAGTATAAATAATAAAATCATTCTTTCGCCCCCAATGTTCTAGAGGGCTTTCAGTCACTCAACTCACCTCTCTTCTCTCTTCTCCTCTCCTCTCTTCACTTGCTCTTGCTCAACATGGTATCAGAGCAAGTCGTCCAGGCCTGAAGGGTGGTGTCAAGATAACTACTGTTGCATCCAGTGCTGTCTCCAATCGAACTCCTGATCTGGTGAAGTCAGTTCGACCCAGAAGTTACAGAGTCTTTTCGTCTTCCAGCCCAGAAATTGCTCCTACATCTGCTCGACTGTAGAGAGACTATTGTTTGCAGTTCGTAGAGGGTGTTCTGTCTTCAGAAATTGCTCATCTTCTGTTTGGCTGCCTATTGTTTGAGGATTCGTAGAAGGAGCTCTGGTTTATAGTTAAGGAGTTCTGGTTTACCATAAGGGAGACTATCATCTGAAACTAAAAGAGGTACTATCATCCTTGTCTGTTCGGATGCCTATTGTTTGCTGAACTGCTTGATGACTGTTCGGCTACCCTACTGTTGTCTGTTCGACTGATGAACTGATGAACTGTTTTGATGCCTACTGTTTGGTGCCTATTGTTTGTGGACTATCATCCTTGTCTGTTCGGATGCCTATTGTTTGCTGAACTGTTTGATGACTATTCAGCTACCCTACTGTTGTCTGTTCGACTGATGAACTGTTCGGCTTCCCTACTGTTAAGCGACTGTATTCCTTAACACAGTAACTGTATTCGAACCTTTTTATTGTTGGTATTGTGGACTGTTGATGATCTGTTTTTGGCCGACTAATTGTCTGCTCAACATTAATCTTATTAATTGACTGTTCGGCTACCCTATTGATCTCCTTGACTGGTTAGCTATCAGCCCTACCAAGTAGGTCATTCAGACCTGTTCTTGTACTGCAACAGCAGTGTGCAAACTTGTTTCAGTGAAACCGTAGGTCAGAAGGACCTGTTTCAGTATTGCAACAGCAGTGTTCAGTTTGTTATTTGTTCTCAGTGAAATTGTAGGTCAGAAGGACCTGTTCTTGTACTGCAACAGCAGTGCTCTTTCTTTTGTTCTTAGTGAAACCGGTGGTCAAAAGGACCTATCTCTGAAATAGTCTTGTACGGCTGTACCTTTTTTGGTTGCTGTTTCAACTTTTTATTCAGATATCATGGGCAGTGAAGATTCAGCCACATCTGGAGTTTCCTCAATGCTGAATGGAATGGGTGGGGGTGACCTATCCTTTCCCATGGCTGTTGTCCCTCTTGATGGTTTAAATTACTTGGAGTGGTCAAGAGGGATCAAATTATACATCACTGCAAGGGGGAAGATAGGCTATATTAATGGGATGATAAAAGAACCATCCTCCGGGAGTGCTGAATATGATAGATGGAATCAGGAGAACAGTATTGTTATGTCCTGGCTCTTGGTTTCCATGCAACCTCAAATCAGGAAGAATTTCATGTGGGCTGAAACAGCGAATGAAATCTGGGAACAAGCAAAGTCTACATATTCAGAATTGCGACACTATGCCAAAATTTATCAACTGCAGGCAGCATCTTCTACTTGTAGACAGGGGGAGAGGTGTTTATCGGTCTATTACTTTGACTTAACATCTGTCTGGAAGGAGTTGGATCACTACCAGAGTGTGGATTGGAAGTGTGATGAGGATGCTAAGAAGTACAAACAGCTTGTCTCCCATCAAAGGGTGTTTGCATTCTTACATGGTCTGAATCCTATGTATGAATCTATCAGGGTTCAGATTCTCAGCTCTAAGGATCTCCCTTCTGTTCAGGAAGTCTATGCTCTTGTACAATCTGAAGAAAGTAGGAGAAATTTGATGAACAGCCCTGGTGGGGATGTTGTTGTGTTAGTTGCAAAAGGAGGTGTATCTACTGGTGTGGGATCTTCTTCCCGGAAAGGAGATCTCCAGAAAAAAACAGAAGATAAGGAAAAATTGTGGTGCACTCATTGCCAGAAACCCCGACACACCAAAGATACCTGTTGGGATCTTCAGGGGAAACCAAAATGGGCTCAAGATCTGACTAAGAAGCAAGGTTCAGAGGTGAATAAGAAGTACGGACAACAAAGTACAAAGAAACATCACATGGCCAGCATGGCTACTCGGGAGAATCAGCCCCCCATTTCTACTGTGACTCAGACACATCTCACTGGACCTGACCCGAGGGAGGACATTATGAATTCCTTCCGTGACCATTTAGAGCTCTATGGTAGAGCAATTCGTCAGATGGATACTCCTCCCTCAACCTCATTTGCATTTACGTCAGGTAACCCTGCCACTGTTTTCCATGTTGCTTCTCACACCCCTGACTCTCCATGGATCATTGATTTTGGAGCATCAAAACATATGACTAGTACGTCCTCTTACTTTCAAACCTATCACCCTCTTTCTGGAAGAGACAAGGTGAGACTAGCCGATGGATCATACTCTTCCATAGCTGGTCAAGGAACTCTCTCTCTTCCTCTTAGCCTTACCCTTTCTGATGTTCTTCATGTTCCAAATTTTCCAATTAATTTGTTCTTTGTTAGTAGTGTTACTAATTCCTTGAATTGCTCAGTGACTTTTTTCCCTTCTCATTGTGTGATTCAGGATCTGGCCTCGGGGAGGACGATTGGTAGGGGTCGTATGGCTGATGGACTTTACATGCTGAAGAATAAGGCTGGTTTTCATGTTACAGAGTCTATGAGTCAGTCTATGAGTCAGTCCTGTAAGAAAATAGTCTACTTATGGCATTGTCGTCTTGGTCATTTGTCTTTTGAGTCTTTGAAAGTTGTATTCCCAAAATTGTTTAAGTCAATGTCTGTTTCTGATTTTTCTTGTCAAACGTGTCAGTTGAGTAAGCATTGTAGAACTCATTTTCTTCAAAGAAATAGTAAATCTGAATCTCCGTTTCACATTATTCATTATGATGTGTGGGGCCCTGTTACTTTATCATTTGAGAGTGGCTACAAGTATTTCATTACCCTTATTGATTATTATTCTAGATATACTTGGGTATACCCGATGCGAACCAGGGAAGAAGTACCAAAAATCATTCAAGATTTCCAGCGGATGGTCTTCACTCAATTTCAAACTGAAATCCAAATTTTCCAATCAGACAATGCAAAAGAATTTTTTCATAGTGACCTCACGAAATTTTTTGCTTCGCATGGTTCCCTTCACCGTAGCTCTTGTGCCCGCACACCACAACAAAATGGTGTGGCCGAACGGAAGAACCGACATCTCCTTGAAGTGGCTTGAGGTTTACTACTTCATATGAATGTTCCCAAACGGTTTTGGCTTGAAGTTGTTCCTTGTTCCACTTACCTTATAAACCGTATGCCCTCTCGTCGGTTAGAGTACAAAGCCCCACATCAACTTCTCTTTCCTAAGGCTCCCCTTCTTTCTATTCCTCCTCGTGTCTTTGGTTGCTGGTGTTTTGTCCAAAATCTGTCTCCATGGATGTTTCTTTCTTTAAAGATGAGCCTTTCTATCCTGTTTCTCCTCAGGGGGAGTGTAGGCATGAGGAGAAACTGGTTCAGCTTCCCTCTCTCCCTGACCCTCCACCTTTTCGTGTTTTTTCTCGTCGTCGCAAAGGCCAACCAAATTCAAGAGCTGTAGAGAATCCGGAAGCTGTACCTCCAGTGCCACCAGACTCCTCGGGGGAGGATCGTACTCACTCAGGTATTTTGGCTCCCAATGATGTCCTTGAATCTATTGAAAATGATTCCTCTACTGCTAATGATCTTGACTGTCCTATTGCTCACAGGAAGGGTGTTAGATTGTGCACCACTAAACATCCCATTTCCAACTTTGTCTCCTATGAGAACATTTCATCCTCATTCCGTGCCTTACTTACCTCTATTGACAGTGTCCCTATCCCTAAGAATGTGGCAGAAGCTCTTTCAGTTCCTGAATGGACAAATGCCATGAGGGAAGAAATTAATGCCCTTCACAAAAATGGCACATGGGAACTTGTTGATCTTCCTAAGGGAAAGGTTCCAGTTGGATGTAAATGGGTGTTCACAGTCAAGCATAAGGTTGATGGAACAGTGGAAAGGTATAAAGCTCGCTTAGTGGCAAAGGGATTTACTCAAGTGTATGGAGTTGATTATGCAGAAACTTTTGCCCCCGTTGCCAAGATGAATTCCATTAGAGTCATTTTCTATCTTGCGGCTAATCTGGATTGGGTTTTACACCAACTGGACATCAAGAATGCATTCTTGAATGGTGACCTTGAAGAGGAAGTGTACATGATTCAACCTCCCGGTTTTCTAGCCCAAGGCAATGAACAGAAAGTGTGCAAGTTAAAGAAGTCCTTATACGGGCTGAAACAATCACCAAGAGCTTGGTTCAGCAGAAAGGATACAGGCAATGTCAATCAGATCACACTCTGTTTGTGAAAAAATGAGAAGGTAAAATTGTTGCTAATTGTATATGTGGATGACATAATTGTTACTGGTGATTGGGAGGATGAAATTCAGAAATTGAAACTTTTTCTTGCCACTCAGTTTTAAGTGAAGGATCTAGGACCTGCCAGATACTTCCTTGGAATTGAAGTTGCCCGATCAAAGAAGGGTATCTTCATTTCTCAAAGGAAATATGTCCTAGATTTACTTCAGGACACTGGAAAGATGGGGGTGAAGCCAGTTGACTCTCCCATTGACCCCAACCATAAAATAGGTGACAACTGTGGTGAATCGCTCAAGGATGTGAAACAGTTTTAGAGGCTTGTAAGGAGATTGTTATACCTTTCTATGATTCGCCCAGACATTGCATATGTTGTTGGTGTCCTCAGTTAGTTCATGCATGCTCCTAGGTCTTCTCATCTTAAAGCAGCAGAGAGAATCCTCCGATATCTAAAGAAGTATCCGGGTACTGGTTTGTTGTTTCAAAAGCACGGACATTTGAAAGTTGAAGTTTATACAGATGCAGATTGGGCTGGATCCCAAAGTGACAGAAAGTCTACCAGTGGCTACTACACCTTTATAGGAGGGAACCTTGTTACATGGAGGAGTAAAAAGCAAAATGTGGTAGCTAGATCCAGTGCTGAAACTGAATATCGTGCTATGGCCCACGGGGTTGCTGAAGGCATGTGGATAAAGAATTTGTTGGGGGAGTTGGGTTTCCCAGTGACCAAACCTATAACTCTATTTTGTGATAACAAAGCAGCTATAAGCATTGCTTCCAATCCAGTGCTACATGATAGAACAAAGCACATCAAAGTTGACAAGCATTTTATCAAAGAGAAAGTTATCGCAGGCGAAGTGTGTACCCCCTATGTCACTTCTGAGAACCAGCTTGTAGACATCTTTACAAAGGGTTTAAACCTTTCCAGACGTTATGATCTTTGTGACAAGTTGGGCATGATTGATATCTATGCTCCAACTTGAGGGGGAATGTTGTCAGTTGTTTATGTATTCAGGTTTAGTACCATAAGGGTACTGTTGTAATTTCTCCTCTGTTTATATTGTTCGACTGTACTAGTATAAATAATAAAATCATTCTTTCGCCCCCAATGTTCTAGAGGACTTTCAGTCACTCGACTCACCTCTCTTCTCTCTTCTCCTCTCCTCTCTTCACTTGCTCTTGCTCAACGGATACGTTTACCGCCTTCAACAAAAGAAGAAAAAAAAAAGAAACAACGGAAATGGAAAATATAAGTCCTAACCTACCCCTTCAACTGATGTTCCTGCAATTGCATTTGAAGTTGATGGTCAGCTAAAATTCCAGATGAACCTAAAGACGAAACCTTTTCCTTCAAAACAGAAGCTGCAAAGAATATCCAGCAATTAGTATATTCAGTAAAAGATTATCATGTGCCAAGCAATAGAAGAACTACTAATAAGACATCAAGGATAATTTTGGGAAATGAAAAAGTTATATAACCCTTATTTAGTCAACAAGATAGGTAGAAAAAGAAACTTGTAAAAGAAAGAATCCAGTTTTCTCCCAATTTCTCAACCAATGGCAATTTTGTAATTTTATTTAGAGTTTTGGATTTTTGTATTGTTGAGTTTTTAAATTTGTTTTTTTCTTCAAGAAGTTAAAGTATTGAATTGTGTTAATATGCCAAAAATAGAATTTATAAAAGCCCATGTACATTGACAAACTGTACATTGGGAAAACATACAAAAAGAGAAAAGCATATATAGCGTCAAACAAAAAAAGGTACAACCCCCAAAATAAGTGCTAAGATGGACTCCCTCGCTTTTTGTACACCTAAGTCCTAACCAAGAACATAGTATCCCTTGAGATTTCATTTTATCTTATCTATATATCAGTGTAATTATTCTCAAGTGTGATTATTTCTCTCTCCAAATTGCTTTCTAGTTTGTTGGTCTCTTAGGAATATAGCTTTTAAGTCTTCAAGAAATTTATTATTCTGAGAAAGTGAAATTATCATGTATTGTAACCATCACATTTACTATTTATAGTGATTTCCATAATTACTATTCATAGTAAAATCATTATTTTCTATGTTTACTAATTTCTGTTTATTTACAATAATTTAGTTTAGTAGGACAGAAAATGTTAATGAAGGTATTTTAGGAGTTAAAGCTCTTATTTGGATGTCACTATTATTGGGTTGCCTTGGTTTTAAAGTTGTAAATTTTTTTTGTCATTTTCCTAGTTGAAGTTGGAATCTGAAAAAGGATATCTGAACCATCATGTTTTTTTTTTTGTGATGAATAAGAAAAATTAATAAATAAACAATATGATGGCTCAGATATCAATTTTTCAGATTCCAACTTCAACTAGGAAAATGACAAAAAAAAATTGTTTTTTGTTGTTTATTCTATGATGGTTCAAATATTCATGTTGCTTATTCTATGAATAGAATCATTATAATTGGAATTTAAGAGTGGAATTAGTAATGTTGAAGATTAATTAGTTTTATGATGTTTTTCTGAGTAGATGTTTTATGTTAGTTGTTAGATAGGAGGTGGGGACCACAGTAGTTATGTGAGTCCAAATTTTATTATGTTTTTTGAGTGTAATATATGCTGTTTTATGTTTTGCTGCCCTATAAGGGCATAGTTGTCTTTGTACTGTTCTATTATTTTAGTATAAATAATAAGTGAAGGGGCGGCCAGATTATTGCTCTCTTTTCTTTCAACTTCTCTTCTTCTCTTCTTCTCCTTCTCTCTTCCTTCTCTCTTCAAGAAACTACTTTCTTTCATATTTTTTAAATCAGCAGATTTCTACTTGGGCTAGGGTTTCTTGAAGCATTCTCATGCAGCCCTAAATCAGCCGACTGCATGAAGTAGTAAAGGGCTGATCAATCTGCTGCTATAGATTGCCCAGTTCTTGGAGTTTGATGGATAATAGGAACACGAGGTTTGATGGATAATACCATGTTGTTCCAAATATTCCTGAAATGGTGTGTAAAAATACTCGTGGCCATTATTAGAATGAAGAATTTTAATGTATACACCAAATTGATTGCAAATAGCAACGTTAAATTTTTGGAGATAGAAAACAATTCACTCATTTCTTTCATAAGGTAAAGCCATTTCATCCTCGAATAATTGTTATCTTTCCTAGATAGAGAGAGACGAGAAAGAAGATAAGAGAGAGGAGAAAATAAGAGAGAGGAGAAGAGAAGGGAGAGAGAGAGAGAGAGAGAGAAAGATTGGGAGTCAAAAAACTTTAGCTAGTGGCACCCAACTTATTATTTATATTAACTTAATATAAAGAATAAGAAAATATAAGTATGCCCTTAGCAGCACTCCCTGCTAACAAACAAGAAAGAAAGAAAAAAAAAATTGGCTGACAACATCTTAGGCTGACAGCATACTACCAACAACTGTAAAATAACAAAATTAATAACCCTCACAACACTCCCCCTCAAGTTGGGCTGAATATGTCTATCATGCCCAGCTTGTCACATAACTCATTATGCCATGAGTAGTCCTTTTGTGAGGACATCAGCAAGTTATTCCTTGGAGTTGACATAAGGGATGCAAATTTCACTTTTTTCCAATTTTTCCCTTATGAAGTATTTGTCCACTTCAATGTGCTTGGTCCTCCCATGTAGGACAAGATTGCTGGCGATGTTTATGGCTGCCTTATTGTCACCGTAAAGAGACATAGGATTATGAAAAGCAACTCCAAGCTCCCCTAGAAGGCTTTTTAGACAAAGAACTTCAGCCACCCCATGTGCATAGCTCTATATTCCGCTTCAGCACTTAACCTTGCTATCACACTTTGTTTCTTGCTTTTCCAAGTCACTAGGTTTCCTCCCACAAATGTGCAATACCCACGTGAACTTTCTGTCATCCACAACACCTGCCCAATCAGCATCTGTAAAGACTTCTACCTTTAGGTGATTATGTTTACTGAATAGTAGACCTGTTCTTATATACTTTTTTAAGTATCTAAGAACTCTCTCTACTGCCTCCATGTGTGGTTTCTTAGGAGAGTGCATGAATTGGCTCAGGACCCCAACTGAATAGGCAATGTTTGGACGAGTCATGGACAAATAAATCAATTTTCCCACTAACCTTTGGAACTATTTCACATCTTTCAGAGGTTCACCATCACAATCACCCAATTTATGATCAACATCCATAGGAGTATTTGCTGGCCTTGCACCTAACTTGCTTGTGTCTTGTAACAGATCAAGGGTGTACTTCGTTTGAGAAATGAAGATGCCCATTTTTGAGCGGGCAACTTCAATTCCAAGAAAATACTTTAGAGGACCTAGATCTTTCACTTCAAATTTAGATGCAAGGAATTGTTTCAACTTTTGGGTGCACTTGCTATGTTCATGTTCACAGCCATCAAAGACATAAGTTTGAGCCTAAAGCACACGTGTGTCCTCCAAGGATATGCCTTCACACAAAAGGGGTATTGTTTTGGTCCAGTTTGTGGCATTCACTTTGTTTCCAGGGATGTCACATTTGCTAAGTCTATTCCTTTCTTTGGTACTTCCTAAGGGGGAGCATTCAAAGGAGTTGTTTACGGTGTTACCAACTATTCCTCTTTTGGTTCCTCTTAAGTCTTCTATTGAGTCTCCTCTCATTAAGTCTTTTATTGGGTCGGCTTCACGTATTCCTACTCCCCCTCCTCCTCTAGCTCATCCTCTCACATTTACTTCCCATCCCATTGTCCAAAAGTGGTACCAAAGACAAAGACTCAGGTATGAGAAAGTTGTTTCCACACCTTCTATTGAGCCTCTTGCACCTCCCATCACTACTGAGGTAACGGGTCAACAACCCTCTACCACTTTTGATACCTTACCAGACCTTGATCTCCTTATTGCCCTTCGCAAAGGCAAACGGAAGTGTACAGCCCATTGCATTTCCAAACACCTATCCTACAGCCTTCTTTCCCCCACCTATTATTCCTTTCTTGCCTCTGTTTCTAAACATGTGATTCCCGGGTCTATCCTAGAAGCTTTATCCAAACCAAAATGGAGGGATGATATGATGACTAAACTAGATGTTTTGCAATAAGAACAATACCTATGAAATTGTGGATTTTCCTGAGGGGAAGGAACCAGTTGGTTGTAAATGGGTGTTCACTATCAAGTATCATTCAAATGGTACTATTGAGAGGTTTAAGGCCCGTTTGGTTGCTAAAGGATACACTCAAATGTATGGTATTGATTACCTGGAGACTTTTGCCCTAGTGGCCAAAATGACTTTAGTTCGATTTTGCTATCTTTGGCTGCTACTTTTGATTGGCCACTTCATCAATTTGATGTTAAAAATGCTTTCTTAAATGGAGACCTACATGAAGAGGTCTATATGTTATTACCTCTAGGGGTGTATGCAAAAGAGATATAAGGGAAAGTGTAAATTGAGAAAGTTTCTTTATGGCCTCAAACAGTCTCCTAGAGCCTGGTTTGAGAGATTTCGGGCTTCCCTTTTTACTTTTGGTTACACACAAACTCAGCCTGATCATACCCTATTTGTTAAGAGGAGAAATTCCTTTGTGACCCTTCTGATTGTCTATGTTGATGATATTATGGTTACTAGTAACACTACTCAAGAAGTGATTCATCTCAAAAGGTTTCTTAACACTGAGTTTAAGATTAAAGACTTGGGTGAACTCAGATATTTCTTGGGAATTGAAGTTTCCATGAACTGGCAAACTGAGTGCTAAACCAACATCCATTCCTATAACCCTCAATCACAAGCTTTCAGCTACTGATGGTGAACTGTTGACTAATAGGGAAGTGTTCTAGAGATTGCTTGGGAAGTTGCTATATCTTTGCATGACTTGACCAGATATTTCCTATCAAGTTAGTGTCATTAGTCAGTTCATGCACTCTTCCAGAGATACACATTTAGCAGCTGTTGAGAGGGTTCTGTGTTACCAGAAAGTGACTCTAGGGAAAAGTATCTTGTTTGCTAAGAATGGACATATGAAGTTGGAAGCATACACTAATGCTGACTGGGTTGGATGTATTGATGATGGGAAATCCATTTCAAGTTATTGTGCTATAGTGGCAAAGAACATTGTGTCATGGATAAGTAAGAAGCATTCAGTAGTGGCTAGATCCTTGGCTAAAGTAGAGTACAGAGAAATGACACATGGAATTTCAGAACTTTTGTAGTTGAGACCACTTTTAGAAGAATTGGGCATTGATTGTGAGAATCCAATGATGTTATATTGTGACAACCAAGCCGCCATCAACATTGCACATAATCTCCTGTTCAGCATGATAGAACTAAGCACATAGAGGTTAACAAGCACTTTATACAGGAGAGAGTTGCTTCAGGAGAGTCTTCTTGCCATTTATTGCTTCTAAAGAACAGTTGGTTGATGTTTTGACAAAAGGTGTTCCTAAATGAAAGCTGATTGACTATATAAGCAAGTTGGGGATGATTGATATCTATACTCAGCTTGAGGGGGAGTGTAGAGAGACTAGGCTGAATGGGCCCTAGCCCATTACTATCTTATTGTCAGTTCTTCCTTGTTGATTTGTTTCTTAATGAGCCTTTTCACTATGGGCCATCAATTCTTTTTATGCTTCCTTTAAGTATGTTGATGAGCTGGACACCCACTTAAGGGCAGACTTATAATTTATTCAATCTTAGCAAGATTAATAAAAGAATAGAGAGGTGGAAGAGGAGACCATCGAACTCCTTCTTTTCTTTCTATTTTGTTATAATCTGAAATATTTTACAGTTTTTTATTGGACTGAATCACATCTCTATAGAAGTGGTACACTTTCTCTTCTCCATACGGAGTGGAATGGGAAAATCATCAACGGTACTATGTGCAGAAGTTGGATCAATGGTAGCAGGTGCAAGAGGTGTTGTATCATCACCAGTATTAGCTGTAGGAGGTGAAACAAGAGGCATACTGGTGTCAATGTCTAGAGAATCTGAGATCTCAATTGGAGCAATAAAGTGATGTGGGTTCTCCTGCAGGTGCATGAATAATGTCTCTAGGAGCATCAGAATCAACCCTCCTACACAGCCTGAAAAACTATGATGCAACATATAGTAGTTGAGGCAAGGAAACAGGTGTAGGTGTAGGTAACATAGCAGGAATAGGAAGTGGAGTAAATAGGATGCTCACTCTCATAGCTTCACCCCCAAAACACTCCCCCTAGGAAGAAACGCGAGAAAAGAAAGGAGTGAACTCAAAGATGGTAACATCCATAGTGACATATCGACTCCCTCACACTGAATCATTACAACACTACCCCTTTTGTTTTGAGAAAACTTAAGGAAAAACATTTATTGGCTTTGGGATCATACTCAATACAATAAGGACCAAGGATATGGACAAAATAGGTACACCTAAACAAGGTTCAAAATATCGTTACATCGGCCCATATCGGCCGATACGTATCATATCGGGACCTTCTTGATATGCCCCTACAGGGGGTGTATCGGGTCAAGCCATGGTTTAGAGGGTAGCCGGGACTTCAACCGACCCCTCTAAACCGGTTTTCAAAAATAATAAATAAAACATAAAAAAACCACCGATACAGGCCAATACGCCCGGTGTATTGGCCTATATTGATATTTGGAACCTTGCACCTAAACACCCACAAGGGAATATGAAAGATCTCCCCCTTAGAAAAAAGAAGACTATATGGGGTCATGAACTCAACAACATACAATGGCATCAAGTAGATAAAGAAAATAGCAGTGGAAACAATATCCCGCCCAAAAACAAATAAGAACTAAAGCATAGATCATAAGACTTTGTGCTACTCAACAATATGTTTATTCTTTCTCTCGAGTCTCGGCTACACTATTTTGTTATGGTGTATAGGTACAACTACTCTGATAAAAACCCAATGCTCCAACAAACAAGATGCTAGTTACTTTTCAAAATATTCCCTAGCATTATATGACCTAAAACTTTAATTTTCACTTGAAATTGTGTGAGAACCATCTGATGATAACATTGAACCAAAGAATGCACCTCATCATGAGAATGCATCAAACAAATCCAAGAATAACGAGAATAACCATCCACAAATAGAAGAAAATAATGATAACCACCCATGCAAGGAATAGAATAAGGTCCCCACATCAGTATAAACAATAACGAAAGGTGAAGAATTTCTTTTTTACTTGGAGAAAAAGAATGTCTACAATGTTTTATTAGATGACAGCTCTCACACTCCAAACTAGACACCTTCATAGACTTAAATAGCAAGGGAAACAAGCAACACAATGAACCAAAAGAGACATGCCCTAACTAATTATACCATAATAAAATTTGACCCATAAACTTTGACTCAACAATATTGCTACTCACACGATGACCTTGATGACTAGGATGTGCATTTAGAAGGTAGATTTCATTCACCTCAGGACCACTCCCAATCGTCCTCTTTGATTCCATATCTTGGAAAACACAATGATTAGGAAAAAAAAGGATATTAAGCAATTCAAGGACTTGGTAAAACTACTAATAGATAAAAAATTAGTATGCAACTTTGGAACATGCAAAAAAAATGGTAAAGTAATGGTATAAGGCATTTTTTCTGCTATGGGGGTATGGAAGATTAGCAATGGAGACTCTATCTTTACTAGAACATAGCTGGTAAGAAGAAAAAATAGTGAATACACTAGCCATTTGTTCCAAGGCTCCTAAATCTATAACCTTGGGAGGTTCCCTGTTACCTAAAGTGGAAACCTGATTGGTAGTGGCATATGTAGTACTTGTATGTGCAAGAGAAATAGAATGTCCTACTCCGGAAATTCCACCATTTTGCTAGCCTCTTGATGAAGCACTAGCACTGGTTATATCTCACTAACTAAGATAGCTCCCATATTTCTCCAACTCGGCTCTAACTATAGTTTCCACAATAGATTCCAATGAAATAGTAAAATTTTGCCCTAGACACTCATCTTTCACTACAATATTTACATTTCCCTTCTTATTTTTGAGTTGGGATAGAATAAGATGAGGATGAAGCTTCCAACCAGTATCCCAGGTAATGCTTGGACTACTTGCAGTGATGACAAAATATATCCTTCTTATCCTTCTTTTTATTCTTGTGATAAAAGGAAATGATAAGAGAATAAAAGTATAAATAAAGAAGAAAAGAAATGGGGAAGAGATTCAAACAAGAGAAGCTCCAAAAGGAAAGTAAAAGGAAGAAGAAGAAATGAAGTCCAGGTGAGAGAGAGAGAGAGAGAGATTTGAACTACTTTCTCCCTCCTATCAACTTTTGTTTTATTATGCTTTTAATAAAGACAAAATTACAAAAAGACCCTCTAAGAGTTACATATAACACAAGAGAAAGAAACAAAGGGAAAAGACACTATTGCACCTACAACTTAAACTTTAACACTCCCCCTCAAGGTGGAGCATATATATCATAAAGCTCCAACTTGTTACAAATGTAACCCATCTTAGAACAACTTAAGCTTTTGATGAATAAACCAGCTACTGATCTTCTTATCTTACATATGATGTGACAACACCACCACTTGTCACCTTTTCCCTTACAAAGTGACAATCAACTCCTATGTGTGTGAAGTGTGTGATTTTCTTATAAAAAACTAGTTGGAAGCAATGTGTGTGGTATCTTGATTATCACAAAAGAGCTTAACTATCCTGCTAACAAAAATGTCAATCTCTGAGGAGATGCTTTAACCAAATCAATTTAAAAGTGTTGTGTGTCATTGGCATGTACTTAGCTTCAGTACTACTTCTAACAACTACATTCTACTTCTTACTTTTCCAAGTGACTAGGTTCCCACATAGGAAGGTATAGTATACTAAGATTTTCTATCCATCGAGGACCCTACCCAATCTACATCTAAATACCCTTCAAGGGAAAATTCCCCCCTTTCTTATATAATAGACCATGACCTAGAGCACCCTTCAAGTACCTCAACACTCTAACACCTTTCTAATGAGTAGTTATAGGATTCTGCATAAACCGGCTCAACACACCTACACTGAAAGAAATATCAGGAGGGTGATAGTAAGGTAGATCAACTTGCCAACTAGTCTCCTATACCTTCTAGTATCATTCAAACTCTCCCCTTGACCATCAATCTTCACATTGGGATCCATAGGTGTCTTAACTAGCTTAGCACGTAATAGCCCAGTATCATCTAATGGATCCAAACCATACTTCCTCTATGACAAGGAGATTCCCCACTTAGAACATGCAACTTCAATGCCCAAGAAACATTTCAACCTAGATCCTTAATTTGAAAATGTTGTTGCAAGAAATTCTTCAATACAATAATTCCTTTGGCACCACTACCTATGAGAACTATATTATCAACATACACAGCCAAGGCAATCTTCATAGATGAGGTATTCTAGCTAACCATACTTCCTCTATGACAAGGAGATTCCCCACTTAGAACAGGCAACTTTAATGCCCAAGAAATATTTCCAGGGAACGTAGATCCATAATTTGAAAATGTTGTTGCAAGAAATTCTTCAATTCAATAATTCCTTGTGCATCACTACCTATGAGAACTATATTACCAACATACATAGCCAAGGCAATCTTCCTAGACAAGGTATTCTAGCTAAACATAGAATGGTCAACACTACACTGTTTTAGGGCAAATTCCTGCACAACACTACTAAAATAGGCAAACCAAGCCCATGGGAATTGTTTCAGGCCATAGATAGCCTTCCAAAATCTATACACATTTCCTACCTCCCCTTGAGCAACATACCCAGGAGGTTGCTCCATGTACACCTCCTACAAATCACCATTTAGGAAGGCATTCTTGACATTAAGCTGAAAACGGGGCCAATCAAAATGATTAGGGAGGTCTTAGAGTAGTCAACACCATACGTTTGTGTATAGCCTTTGTCCACCATTCAAGCTTTGAATTGAACCTCTCAATACTACCATCCCATCAATGCTTGAAGGTATAAACTTACCGGTAACCACTGCTTGTTTTCCAGGAGGCAAGGAGGTGAGGTCACAAGTATGGTCGGACAGAAGAGCATGAAATTCCTCATCCATTGCATTTTCCCAATCGGGTGAAGCAAGGGCTTCCTAGACATGACACAAAATGGAAACAAAAGACAAGAAAAATAAATTTTTGTTGGACAAGAGATAAGTGAGCCAATGAAACATATCGTTAAATAGGATAATCAGTACAAGCACGATTACCCTTACAAAGAGCAATGGGAAGATCAAGGCCTGCCTGAGGAGGATCTGGCAATTATTGAGACATTAGTGGTGGGTTGGAAGCCAAAGTGGGAGCCAGTCCTAATACTAGTGTAGGCAGTCAATCTCATTTGCAATACAATTTGTTAATCGACGATCATAAAGGCTCATTGATAGTGGGAAGAGGAACAAAAATATCACCTGAATCAGAAGGAAGATAAACAGAAGGAGAGGGTTCCCATCCATGAAAGTAGGGTAGGCTCTTAAAGAAGGTAACATCTAGAACTATGAAGACCATATGAAGAATAGGGTCATAGCATTTATGACCCTTTAGAGTATGGGAATAACCAAGAAACACACACCAAACTGCTCGAAAATCAAGTTTGTCATGGCTTGGACCCAATTTTAAACAAAGAATACACAACCAAAAACATAAGAGTGAATGGTGTCTAGAACGGAATGATACAAAGAAAGGGGTCTGGCCACCAAGAATCGTAGAAGGCATTCAGTTTATATGAAAATAGGAAGTGAGAACAGAATCACTCTCTAATAGATTTTGGGAATAGACATCTAAAGCAATAAGGCTCAAGTAGTCTCTATTGCATTCGTTCAACTACACCATTTTTCTGAGATGTATAAGTACATTAAGACTACTGAATGATACCACAAGAATCAAAATACAACTAAAAGCTACCATGGAAATATTCTTTATAATTATTAGAACGAAAAACTTTAATGCATGTGCCAAATTAATTTCTTACCTTAGCATGGAAAGAGAAAAATAGAATACAACTTTGAATGATCTTTCATTAAATAGATCCATGTCATTCTTGAACAGTCATCAATGAAAGTTACAAAATATCTGAAACCATTATACAATGACACACGACTGGGACCCCAAATATCATAATGAACAAGTGCAAAAGTATTCATAACTCTATTATCTTTTATAGGAACAACATGCACTCTTTGATGTTTACTAAGCTCACATGACTCATATTCTAACTGAGTAACTGACTCTCAACTAGGGACCAATTACTTCAAAACATGAATGGAGGGATGACCAAACGATAATGCCACTAATGGGGAGTGAGAGTGAAGATCTCTTTGTAAACCATTGTCATCCAGGTAGTACAGCCCTCCAACTTCACAACCTCCACAAATCATCTTCGCCATAATATCATAGAAAACATGATGAGGGAGGAAAAAGGTTATAGAACAATTAAGTGTTTGAGTCATCTTACTAATAGACAAAAGACTGAAAGGAAACTTAGCAACATAAAACACAGATGCCAAATGAAGACTGCAACCACCCACACCCTTTATGAAACTACCATGCACATTTGATTTTACTAGACCAGACCATAGTTTTCAAGCCATCTAGGCGATTCTGGGTGACATTGGGGCGCCTAGGTGATAAAAAGTTTATAATATAAAAATCTAACTTTTGGCTAGTTCCCTAGTTGCATATACCATTCAGCATGTATATTAATTGAAAAAATAGCAATTCTCTTTATTAAGAACATTAAATTTCCTCTAAAAATGCGGCAAATTAGCAGCTAAAGAAGGTTAACTTTATATGATAAATATTCAGGATAGAAAGTAAAATAAAAAAACAGGGATGGAGTTTTTGTTTTATTTAATTAGAGAGAGAATAGAAAAAAGCAGAACCTCTTTATAATTCTATTCTTTCTTTCCTCTCCTTTCTTTCTTTCTTTTTCTCTCCTCAAAACCCTTTGATCTTTTAAATTTCAATAGTAAAACATTAAAACAAAGTTTATTGATATATATAGCATATAATAAAATGTATTAACACATACATAATAAGATACAACAATATAAATGATATTACAAACAGCACCCACCTTGTCATTTTTGTCGCCTAGGCGGGCGCCTAGTCGCCTACAACGGAGCCTAGTTGCTAAAAGTCAAAGCGTTTGGGCGAGGCGCCTAGGCGACGCCTTGACAACTATGGACCAAACCCAGGCCATTTCCACAAAACTGGAGCATCTTTTTTGACTTTGGCTTGAGCAGAATCTATGGATCCGCAAAGTGAAACATTCCTCACTTCCTTCCTCATCCTATCAGCACAAAGTTTTGAGCATACAAAACACTGCCTAACATATTTTTGTTTGAGGTATTCTAGGAATTTAGCAACAGTGTAAATCCATAAGGGATGTTCATTTGAATTTTGAAAAATCCAGGTGGTGGGATTAACAGGTTGTAACTAGGTGGCTGCAAAGAGATTAAGAAAGTTCTTGAAAACATAGGCATATATTGAGGTTAAAGACCTGATGACGGACCTGAGAACAAGTGTTAAGTAGGCAAGTTGATCTGTTAACAACCTATCAGATGAACTAGCAAAGAAGGAGATAGCAAGAGAGAAGATGTTTTAGGCTTTAGTACCTCAAGGGTGGACTTGTAATTGATAATCTTACTGCAGTTAGCTGAGGCTAGTTATCCATTTCAATGTACTTTGTAATTACACATATTCTTCCCTCATAATTAACAAAAGCTTTAACAGTTAATGATAAAAAAAAAAATCCATAAGGTGGGTAAGCATTCTAGATCTTTGGTCAAGAATGTCTTTTCCTTTCTTGGAAATCTGTTGAACAGAAGTAAATAATAAATATCATAATCATTATTTCCCTTTCATTTAGAATGGATAATTCTAGAATAAATGTTTGAGAAAAAATAAAAGATGGGAAATTGAGAATTTAGGGACAGAGGTATAAGATATGGATATTCTATTTCACAGAGAACATGGAAAAGAATGAGATGACCATGTCTTCAAAGAAAGGATGGATCACTAAATATGATTTTGACATATTTAGGACAGATTAAAAAATCATCAACTAGGCAATATTTTAAAACCGTTCAATGGGCATAACATTTGGGTATGTTAAAGTCGTCTAAGGAGGGTTATTTACTTATTTTAGTCACTCCTCTTATTTATTAACTTGTGATTTTTCCATTTTGTTTCACTTTAAGTTACATGTCCCATACATAAGTAGGGAGATGATAATCTTTGTATTCTTTGGCTAATCTATATAAAGTTGACGTTGGCTGGTGAGAGATAATTCTCTCCAGTTGAGACCATTGTTTCTCTTCTCTCCTCTTCTCCTTCTCTTTCTCTTTTCTTCTCCTCTTTTCCTCTTTTTTTCTTGTCTTTTCTTTCCAATCCAGGACTGCAACCAGCCGAACCATTAAAACAGGGTATAAGAGTTGCAACTTTTGGTTTGAGAGTATGTCTTGAAAACCTCCAATACCAAATTGGTGAAATTTTAAATGAAAACAGGCAAGGAGCTTCCTGTGGAAGTTTCTTCTTTGGTAACCTGTTGTGACAGATTATGCAACATTGCCAGAATAATTTTACCTATGACAAGAATTATGAATGTCGTTACATAAGGAATCATGAGTTTAACCAAATCATTTCAATAGGATAAACAGAGAAACAGGCATAATCTATAATATTGCAATTCTTTTCCCTGCCTGCTAGAGCACATAGAACAAACTTGTTTGGGCAAATGCCTATGATATGATCAAGCATATAGCATTATAATGTACATCATCACTTTTGCAATATTCACATGAAAAAACAGAAAATCAATCATGATATCACAGAAAATGAATCATGGTATCACAACCTAACCAGTGCAGCAAAGAGGTAAACCATCGTAGTTAAATGTTGAAAAAAAAAAAAAAAAACGGATGGCCAGTGACTTTTACAAGTCATTATTAAAATAGTGCTCAACTTTTTCTTCTAGGCATCAATAAATGATCACCTGAGGATCCCCTTGCACTTTGCAGAACAGAAAAAAGCTGTTTCCTTCCTTCCCTAGTGTATGCAGCCCTATTTTGCAAATGGCCTCCAGCTGTCACTTTCTGTTAAAAAGATACAACCCTTATTCTTTAGAAATAAGATTCCAAATCATCTCTGAATAAATTATTTGTATAACAGAAAACTTAACTGCAAACAGCAACGCTGCTAAATTCAATTTTGAGTGAACTACCAAATCTTTGATGCGTGGCAAGGGATAAACAGCCTCTCCATCCTGTTGAGAAAGTATTCGTGTAACATCAATTGGTTCAATTCCTGTAGAAATGAAAGGCATCTCTTGATCAAATGTTTATATAGATGATGGTTCTACTAATGCTTCTTTTCCTGACAAAAGAGGTTTGTGGCAAGGAGACCATCTTTCTGATTTTCTTTTTTACTTTGTTGGCTGATGTTCTGAGAAGATTGGTTTGTAGGGCTGCTAGCAAGGGTCTATTGAGAGGACTTAGGCTGGGAAGATGAGGTTATTGCATCTAAGTATATAATCTTCAATTTGCTCCATATAGTTGGGATAAGACTTGGATGATGATTATGAGTATTTTTTTTTTCTATGAAGGTATTATAGGTATCTAGATATTGAAGGCTCCAATTCAGCTTTTTTAGAGGATTTCAAGTTTAAAGACTAATTGGGGAAGAATCAATTGGAAGGTATTAATTTGGTTCATGTGGAATTGGGTGCCTTTACTGAATTTCAGTTGCAAGATCTCCTCTCTTGGAGTTGCATAGGTAGGTCTACTTTGAGGGGCAACTGAGGAAAGAGTGATTGATAGATATGTTAAGAAGCTTTTGATATGGAAAAAGAACTACATGTCTTTGAGAGAATGTATAACTTTGGTTACATCTACTTTTCCAATCTACATGTACTCAGTTTTCAAGGTGCTGATAAAAGGAAGAAAGACACTAAATAAGGTTGCTAAAGTAATAAAAGAATCATAACAATCACTACCTTGGAACTACTGTTTCCTTGAGAACTGAAAAAGAAAAATAGAGTCTCACTATATATGGTATGTGTTCAACTTTTCATATAGTAAATAGAAAGAATTTTTATTGAGAAAAATAAAAAGTAAGAGTATTTTGATATGAAGTGAGCTAACCAGCAGTCTCAAAAAAATTTGTTTGCATAGGAGGTCTATTTGGATTAACTATAGCTCGTGTTTTCCACACTTGCAGAGTTCCATCTTTGGAAACAATGACAAGAAACCGCAGCATAGGAAGCCATGCGATTGATGTAATTGGCTGCGAACCCACCTGCACTCTGAATTTAAAAATAAAATGTCAAATCCAATAATAAAAACAGGAAAAGGGTACTCAAAGCAAATCATTATATAAACTGAGTGGTAAATAGATTAGAATAACATACCCTAATTACAATGTAAATGCCATCAGATAAAGAACTTCAGAAAGGTAAGTGTCCACTAGCATATCTTGGCCTAAAATTTAAGAATGTAAGAAACCAAACCTAATGAGTCCTATCCATTGCCTGCATTCACCACATAGCCCACTAGTACACGCAAATGATATGGGATGGAAAAGGAAACAAGTCCCACCATGGTATACATGGAGGGTATTTGGGAGAGGTCTCCCACTTCAAGCCAAAAACTAGAGAAGCCTTCCACATCAACTTCAACTACTATATAAAGATACTTATCCAACAATCATGTTGTTATTCTATTGTATATTAAAATTAAAGTTCAAATACATGTAATTGTATATAAATACTTCATATAAGTCAATACAAAAAAGGAGAAGAGAAGAGAAGAGAAGATAAGATAAGAAGAAGAATGGTGTGTCTTGCAATTGTTCATATCTATACTAATTTAAAAAGCACGAATAGCCTAAAGAATATTTCTGGAAAATTATAAGGACAAAATTTACGCATATTTAAATTTATTGATAAAAAGTGAGGGCAAATAGGATTATCAGTTACTAATATTAAATGAGTTAAAAAGAGTTAATTTTAAGATATTTAATGCATTCAATTCCCTCTTATTAAATCCAACATTTAAGGTATTAACTTGCATTCACCTTCATTGAATTATATATTTGAGGCATTTTTGTTTCTTCTCATCATTAAATTCATACATAATAAATTAATAGTTCCAAGCACGAATAGCCTTAAGAATATTTCTGGAATTTTTTGAGGACAAAATATACCCCTCCATATTTAAATTTATTAATAAAAAATGAGAGCAAATAGGGCAATCAGTTATTGATATTAAATGAGTTGAAAAGAGGTTATTTTAAGATATTTAATGCATTCAGTTCCCTCTCATTAAAGCCAACATTTAAGGTCTTAACTTGCATTCACCGTCATTGAATATTTGAATCATATATTTAAGGCATTTTTGTTTCTTCTCATCATTAAATTCTATTAACTAAATCCATACATAATAAATTAATAATTCCAATAAGATAAAAACTTATACTTTTAAAATCCACCAGGAACAAATAGTGTTTTCATCTAGGTGATGGTAAGAAATTAAACAATTTTGGGTCAAATAGGCCAGTCCATCTGGAAAAAATAGTGTTTTCATCTAAGTGGTGCCCAAGGCAAAGAACAAAAAGTATGCAGGCTAAAGAAATCTTTGTATGGACTAAAACAATCGCAAGAGCTTGGTTCAACAAGTTTCATCTAATAGTGCAACAGATTGGCTATAAACAGTGTCAGACTGATCATAAATTATTTGTGAAAATAGGAGAAGGAAAGATTGCAGCCTTGATAGTGTATGTTGATGACATAGTAATCGCAGGCGATTGGAAAGTTGAAATCCAAAAGCTATAGGAGTTTCTAGCCACTCAGTTTAAAGTAAAGGATCTAGGTCCCTTGCGGTATTTCCTTGGAATTGAAGTGGCCCGCTCACAAAAGGGGATCTTCATTTCTTAAAGGAAATACATCCTAGATCTATTACAGGATTCAGGAAAACTAGGGGTTAATCCAGTTGACTCTCCCATTGATCCAAACCACAGATTAGGTGATTGTTGTGGTGAGACTATCAAGGATGTGAAACAATTCCAGAGACTTGTAGGAAGGCTCCTATAGTTGTCCATGACCCGGCCAAACATTGCTTACACCATGGGTGTTCTTAGTCAATTCATGCATGCCCCTAAGACCACACACTTAGAGGTAACCGAGAAAATACTCAAGTACCTAAAGAAGTTTCCGGGAGCTGATTTACTATTCCAAAAGAATGGGCAATTGAAGGTTGAAGTGTATATAGATGTTGATTGGGTTGGATCAGTTAATGTCAAAAAGTCCACAAGTGGGTATTGTGCCTTTATGGGAGGCAACCTAGTTACATGGAGAAGCAAGAAACAAACTGTAGTGGCTAGGTCTAATGCTAAAGCCAAGTATAGAGCAATGTCCCATGGAGTAGCTGAGGTTATGTGAATAAAGAATTTGTTGAGTGAGCTAGGTTTTCTAGTTGATAGATCCATGTCCTTGTATTGTGACAAGGCTGCCATTAACATTGCAGCCAACCCTATTCTTCATGATAGAACTAAACATATTGAGGTGGACGAACACTTTATCAGGGATAAACTTGTTAATGGGGAAGTGTGCACTCTGTATGTTAATTCCAAGGAGCAACTTGTAAACAATTTTACAAAGGGTCTACATCACTTGCAGCACAATGACTTATGTGACAAGTTGGGCATGATTGAGGGGGAGTGTTAAAACTATTAAAAAACTGCAGTTTAGTGTTGCAGGGACACATGTAATTTTTCCTTTCTTTTTATTATATTTTGATCACCCTAATATAAATATAGAAGTTGGTACTGCCAGCCCAAGTTTTGACTCCAAATATTTTTCACTCTTCTCTATGTTCTGACTTTCTACTGGTTTTTTACCAAGAAAACAGTTTCTATAATATAATTCTTCATATGAATGATATCCTATGTCTGTTGGCCATCAAGAATTTGCTTTCTATACATTAGTTAACTAGAGACAATAATGTCTATTGAATTCTTCTTGACATCTTTGTGATTTTTTTTTTTTGATAAATGAGTGGTATTTTTAAGCATAGAATAGAAAAGGTGTACAGTCATCCTAAAAGGAGGCACGAGATGTTACTTCCCCTTAAAGCTAAGCAATTAAGCACACACACTATCCTGAATTACAATTATATGGTAGCCCAGAACAGATCATCCCTCGATAACCCTTGTTTAGCCAAAGAGTCAGCCATGGCATTTGCCAATCTGCTGACCCACTGAAAATGAATTGACATGTTCCTTGTAAGCCAATGAACTTTCTTCAGAAGATCCCTGTAACCCCAATGTGCTACTTCTGGGTTTGACAGCCAGCCCACTACCACTTTGGAGTCCCCTTCAACTATCAGCTTAGGTTCTCTACTACAAGCTGGCTAGCAACTTGTATTCCACGTACCACAGCTAGTATCTCAGTCCTTGTAGAGTCACCAATTCCCACTGAGGCACTGACTTCTTTGTGATTAAAGACCAAACAATGGGAAGTCGCCTTGTTTGATGCCAGAGTAATTATGGACTTTATGAACTTCAAGTCGATAGCTTACGTTGGCGAAAGAATGACTATCTTGGGATGGCACAGTAGATTATGTCATCCTAACACGAAGCCGATTCATCACATTATGTTTCATTAATCTTTCGATTTCTACAAATAAGTCAATTTCTTCTGTTTGTAATGCTTTTCAGAAAGGAAAGATGCATTGTCTTTCATTGTCATCTTCTTCTTCTATTAGTAATGGTCCTCTTGATTTGATATTTGCTGATGTGTCAGGCCTAGCCCCTTTTTCCTCCTTGAATGGCTTTCATTACTATGTGTTGTTTCTTGATCATTTCAGCAAATACATATGACTTTTCCTCTCCGTCTTAAATTTGAGCTTGCATCAGTTTTTCTTGATTTTAATCAATCAGTTGAAACCTACTTTAGTAAGAATATTATATCACTTCAAACATATGGAGGTGATGAATTCCAAGCTCTATTAAGATCCTTCATTCTCATGACACTATGCATAGGGTCTCATATCCTTATACACATTGAAAGCTAAATTACTGTAGCCGAAATAGCAGAAAAGAGAAGAAGAAGAAGAAGAAGAAGAAGAGATGCAGGAATGTCGAACTCTTCTACTCAGTCGACAGTACTATTATTTATATTATGGTGTAGTACAATGATACAGGAAGTTACTAGAATGCCCCTGATTAGTGATGGGACACCCAGACAACTTAAAACATTAAACAGGATTAGGCCCATTAACAAAGGCCCAGTACAGGACAACTTAAACTTAAGTATAGGCTAATAAGAACTCTTATCAGCCGAATACTCATACATACAAAGACTTCAATCCAACACTCCCCCTCAAGCTAAGCATGGATATCAATCATGTTTAGCTTGCCAAGCATGTCCCTAAACTTTGCTGCTGCCAGCCCTTTAGTCAGTACATCCGCAATTTGCATCTCAGATGGAGTATAAGGCACACAGAGTTCACCCGAGACAATTCTTTCTCTAACAAAGTGCCGATCAATCTCAATATGTTTTGTCCTGTCATGCTGCACGGGATTGTTGGCAATGTTGATGGCAGCTTTATTGTCACAATACAGCCTGAGAGGACCTTCAGCCTTAATGCCAAGTTCATTAAGAAGAGTTCTGAGCCATAAGAGTTCAGCAACCCCGTGGGCCATAGCTCGATACTCTGCTTCTGCACTTGATCTAGCCACTACATTCTGCTTCTTACTGCGCCATGTGACCAGGTTTCCTCCCACAAATGTACAGTAACCCGAGGTTGACTTCCTGTCTCCAACAGACCCAACCCAATCTACATCAGTGTAGGCTTCAATTTCAATTCTATTGTTTTTCCTGAAGAGAATTCCCTTCCCTGGGCAAGTCTTCAAGTACCTGAGAATCCTTTCAACTGCTTTCATATGAGGAATCTTTGGAGAGTGCATAAATTGACTGACAACATGCACAGCATAAGCAATATCTGGCCGAGTGAGGGATAAGTATATCAGCTTCCCTACCAATTTTTGGTATCTCTCTTTATCATAGTAGTCCTCCCCTACTGATTCCTGCAGGCCATGGTTCCGTTCCATTGGAGTATCTGCTGGCCTACACCCCATCATGCCTGTTTCCTCTAGGAGGTCAAGAACATACTTCCGTTGACATATGTAGATTCCCTCTCTTGACCTGGCAACTTCAATCCCAAGAAAATATCTCAAATGACCCAAGTCTTTGATCTCAAATTCAGAAGCTAGAAACTCCTTCAGCCTTTTTATCTCTTCCAAGTCATTCCCGGTAATTACCATATCATCCACATAAACAATGAGTGCAGTAAGTTTGCTATCCTGTCTCCTTATGAACAAGGTATGGTCTGCACCACTCTGAGTGTACCCCACTTTCTTCATGGCCCCACAGAGCCTCTCAAACCATGCACGGGGAGATTGCTTCAACCCATATAATGCTTTCCTCAGTTTGCACACCTTTCTACTAAAGTCATAGCCTGGTGGAGGTTCCATAAATACCTCTTCATGAAGGTCACCATTTAAGAAGGCATTCTTCACATCTAGCTGATAAAGTTCCCATGAAAAATTTGCTGCTAGTGACAATAAAACCCGAATTGTGTTGAGCTTTGCTACCGGGGCAAAGGTTTCTTTGTAGTCAATCCCTTCTTTCTGAGTAAACCCCTTTGCCACAAGTCTGGCCTTGTACCTTTCAATGGACCCGTCCTCCCTGTGCTTTACAGTAAACACCCACTTGCACCCAACAGTGATCTTCCCCTCTGGCAGATCCACTAATTCCCAAGTTCTTTCTTTCATTAGGGCTTTCATCTCTTCATTCATAGCTTCTTTCCACCTTGGATCAGACACACCCTCTGAGTACCTAGAAGGAACACGCACAGAGGAAAGAGCAGACACAAAGGAGTGATAGGCAGGAGATAAATGTGAGTAAGAAACAAAATCAGCAATGGGGTGCTGGGTGATGCAAGAGCGGATAGGCTTACGGAGAGCAATAGGAAGATCCAAATCAGAAGTATGAGAGTTGAAATTACCTTGGATTGTAGAGACAGATTGATCCGAGTCCAACTGGTTACTGTCATGAGGTTGAGGACCCCTTTTCCTTCTATTGTATGTAAGTATCTCTTTTTGTTGCCTACTGGAGCCTTCAAGAACATCTGCAGCATCAGGAGAGGTAACCGGCACAGTGGGAGCCTCACTGGGTTGACCCGGAATGTCACAACAAGGAGTAGGAGGAGAGGATGGAAGACCCGAGGTAGATAGGGGAACAAAAAAGGAGGGAGAATGAGAATCCTCTTCCATCCCACTAGTCTCCCCCTGAAGAGGATTCTGAGAAGACTGAAAATAGGGTTGAGACTCAAAGAACACCACATCTCTGGTGACATACTTTCTCTTGGAGACAGGGTCATAACACTTGTAACCCTTTTGTGTAGGAGAGTACCCCAAGAATATTCCCTTTGTAGCCTTAGGATCTAGCTTAGTCTTCTTTGGATCCTTCACATGTATGAAACATATACAGCCAAAGACCCAAGGAGGAAGGGGAAAGTCTGGAAGAGTGGGGCACAAAACAGAGAAAGGGGTTTTCATACCCAACACCTTAGATGGCATCTGGTTTATCAGATATGATGCAGAAAGTACAGCTTGAGACCAGTATTGCTTGGGGACTTTGTGTTGGAATAGTAAGGCTCGAGCTGTCTCCAATAGATGTCTATTCTTGCGCTCAGCAACTCCATTCTGCTGAGGAGTATAAGCACAGGATGACTGATGTAGTATGCCAGCATCTTCCAGGAATAAGTTCAAGGATTTTTCAAAGTATTCAGCAGCATTGTCTGACCTGAATTGCTTAATCTTCTTATTAAATTGTGTTTCAATCATCTTGCAAAATGCCATGGTTATCCGTGGTACTTCATCCCGTCCTTTTAACAGGTAGATCCATGTACAACGAGAGTAGTGGTCAATAAAACTGATAAAGTACCGGAAGCCATCAAAGGAAACAATGGGTGAAGGGCCCCAGACATCAGAATGAACCAAATCAAAAGGAGCACAAATTTCATTGCTGGAAATTGGATACACAGTTCTACATTGTTTTGACATTTGACATACTTCACAGGTTAGACTCTGACTTGGAATGCCCTTAAACAATTCGGGAAACAACATTTCTAATGAGGAGAAAGACACATGACCTAGCCTAGCATGCCAAAGATGCAGCTTAGCTATTGACTCCACACTTTCCGGATTACTAGCAGCAGATGCTTGTAAGGCTGAGCCGATGTCTGCATCAAGGTAGTAGAGGCCTCCATACTCATGACCGCACCCAATCGTTCTCCTTGTCAATCTGTCCTGGAAGACACAATGAGTAGGAAAAAAGGTTATACTACAGTTCAAATTTTTGGTAAGTTTTGAAACAGACAAGAGATTTGAGGTAAGACTGGGAACATGTAAAACTGATTTAAGAGAGAGGTCCTTGCTTAGGTCAACAATTCCCTTTCCAGAGATGGTGGAGAAAGACCCGTCAGCAACTCTCATCTTATCCTGACCAGACAACAAATGATATGAAGAAAATAGGGAAGACATGTGTCATATGGTCAGTAGCACCGGAATCAATAGCCCAAGAAGTATAGTCAATAGAGCCAGTGGCACTGAAGGCAGAGGCTGTACCTGATCTAGCAAGAGATGTAGAAGCAAAAGAATTATTTCTTAGACGGGCTAATGCCCTACTAAGGATCTCAACCTCACTAGCAGAGAAGCCCAATGTACCAGTTCCAGAGGAATCAACAACCTGTCCCATAGGAGAAGAAGACACTGTTGGTGTATTTTGTGAGTTGTCATCATTGTTGCTGGCGACGAAATTCCCACTTGCCGCAGGCCTGTTATCTCTAGAAGAAACATCTCTGGGTATTGAAGACATCTTGACTGCAGCCACTGTGTAGGTGACACTGATTGAGACTAGCTGAAGCAGTTCTGAAGGTTCTGAACCAGTTCTGGAGCAGATCTGATTAGCTGAAATGATCACA
This sequence comes from Nelumbo nucifera, assembly GCF_055504915.1. Lineage (NCBI taxonomy): Eukaryota > Viridiplantae > Streptophyta > Magnoliopsida > Proteales > Nelumbonaceae > Nelumbo > Nelumbo nucifera. Next base: position 96,460,432 of record NC_142649.1, read on the forward strand.
GCAGGTTCTGACAGCACTCGACACAGTTTCAGACTTGCCGAGACTGTCACAGTTCTGAAACAGTTCAGTTACAACAGCAAGCAAGGAGTTCTGGGCTGGTAACCAACCTGAAGCTAAGGGTTCTCAACTATTGTGCTATGCAGACTCCACTTGAACTTTGAGTACTGCAACTGTAAAGAGAGTGCCCTTCCTTGCGGCCAATACTAGGACTGCTGACATCAGTCCTCAACTAGGGTTCACAGTGCTGAACAATCTGGAGCTGGCAGCTCCCTAGGTAATCTCACAGCAGTGGTGAGGGGTTTCGGACTGATAACCACCCTGAACTTGGAGCTGTTTGCCACATTGCTATGATGGTAGAAGTGTTCACAGTGCTGATAGAACACTAGATAGACTTCACTTGGGCTGAACCAAAAACTGCAACAGTTCGGGTACAGTAGTGAGTGAACAGTTCGAGGCTGCAACAGTAGCAAGTGAACAGTGGGCTCTGTAGAAGAAGCTAAGTCTGTGCGAGTCTTGCTGGAACACCGAAGCTGTAACTGTAGAAGTAACTAAGCCCCTTTCGGCTAGTGCTAGGACTGCTGAAATCAGTCCTCAACTAGGTCTGTCCTACACAGACCTCTCTTAGTAGCCAAATAGCTACTATTTGCTGGAAATAACCTAGTAGGACATCTACTTCTGGGTCTTACTTCCCTTGAGTCCTACAACCAAGAGAAACCCTAGGTTCGAACTTGCTTTACTCTTACACCCCTAGGTCTTCACTACAGCAACCCAGAAAAGGGAGAGAGAAGATGAAAAGACAATAAGAGAAGAGAGTGTGTGCCGGCTGAAACCAGGAAGAAGCTAATGCTCTGATACCATGAAAGCTAAATTACTGTAGCCGAAATAGCAGAAAAGAGAAGAAGAAGAAGAAGAGATGCAGGAATGTCGAACTCTTCTACTCAGTTGACAGTACTATTATTTATATTATGGTGTAGTACAATGATACAGGAAGTTACTAGAATGCCCCTGATTAGTGATGGGACACCCAGACAACTTAAAACATTAAACAGGATTAGGCCCATTAACAAAGGCCCAGTACAGGACAACTTAAACTTAAGTATAGGCTAATAAGAACTCTTATCAGCCGAATACTCATACATACAAAGACTTCAATCCAACACACATGAACAAAATGGAGCACCTGAACAGCACCACTGGCATGTGATCAAGACTGGTCTTGTGCTATTATCTGACGCATCTTCTCCACCCACATTCTGGGATGACACCTTCAAGACAGCAATCTATCTCATAATAGACTACTAATTGCTCACCTACATAATACATCTTATCAACAGCTTTTTAAGACTGATCTTGACTACTTGTTTATCAAGCAATTTGGCAGTGCATGCTATCCTTGGCTTCGAATGATTGGTTTAACCATTTATTGAGTCTATCTAGGCCATTGCTTATGCTAATCAATATGATAGACCAGCACTAGCATATTATTACATACTATCTTTGAAGTTTTTAAGCTCCAATTTAATTCCCTTTGAGATGTGGACAACTTTCTCAGCCATTCTATAATTACTGTAGAGCAAATGTACGGTAGTGCTTATGTGCACAAACACGCAGAGTAATATTATTGACTAAGCAAAAGATGGTAACATGGACATAAATGAAAAAACAAAAAAAAAATCTCATAATATCCTCAAAAAAAAAGCAGAAAACTAGAGAGCTATTAAACCTAACCACAAGCAACTTACATTCCAATCATACTTGGTTTCTCATTCGATACATCCCATGCCAAAAGTGTACCCCGTCTATCACCAACAAATACCCACTCCAAGGTTGGATGAAAGGCAAATGCACCAGCACCAATGAGCTTAATAGTAGTATCAACTGCATCAGGGGAATGAAAGGAATTTTATTTATTGGAGATAACTACAGAAATTCAACAGAAAGAGCCTTAAAATAGAATAAAATAATTTGATAGTATATAAAATAAATTGTTAAGCCCATCATACGTTGTAGTGTATAATGAACAGCATAAGTATAAACGTTGTAAGCTCTAATCAAACCTTCAGCATATCCTACATACTGAAACCAACAAGGAAAATTGTTAAAACCTCTCCCAAAGGAAAAGATCAAGCATATTGAACCACACAGTCCATATTTATTGCCCGATAGAAGAAAATTAAAATTATTCAAGTCAGACTAAGCATTTTACCAGAACAGGTAGGCGAGGATGACAAGCAAGATTGATGATAGGCTTTTTCAGATCTGTCTTTATCTTTGTCGGTGCCTTTCCACCTTCAACAGTTCCAACAACTTCAAGCAGCCCAGCAAGCTCAAGATTTATAAACAATTATAGGCCATAATCAATCGCAAAAGAGAAAATTGATAAGTAAGGAACTGAAGACAAGAAACCTGTTACACTCATCCGTTTGTGGAAACCAAAAAATACAACCGGTTGGAGAGGTGTTAATGCAAGATGGACCTCGGTATCAGAAGAAACTTGTTCCATCTTCTTTTCAGGTGAATACAACACACAAGTTTGCTCAGTGTCAAAGTCACAGGACTGGATTGTACAATCCTATAAAATAAAGAGAACTTAGTTACAGATAGGCATAAAAGCTCATCCTGAACATACACACGCACACACAGATTCCGCTCCCTATTCTCTATATGGAAAATTCGTTTGGAGCTCAAAATGACCCTACAGATTCCTCTCTCTCTCTCTCTATTCTCTATTGTGGATCAAATTTGAGCCAAAAACACTTGCCACATTGCCAGAACAGACCCTTCTTTTAGTAAATATAAAATTAAAATATTGAAAGTTACAAATAGCTGGAAGGAAGTTGCAGACTCAGCTCCTAGTAGAGTTGTTTCCCATCCTTTGTGGACTCCAATTTCAAGTTTCCTTAAATTGAACTTTGATGGCAGTAGTGAAGGTAACCCTGGGCCTTCAGGGATTGGAGGGGTTTTCAGAAATGAGGATGGTGTAGTCATTGCTTTGTTTTCAGGACAAGAATGAGAAGGGGACTCACTCCAAGCTGAAATCTTGGCAGTCTTGGAAGGCACAAAAGGGGACAAGGAACTAAATATTAGTAGATTGGTCATTGAAGGAGACTCAAAAGTGGTGATAGGATGGCTTAAAAAGAAGGATAATAACATGTGGTCTTACATTAATGAACAGAGATAGTTCAAATGGTTGACTCAGGGGATGGAAGTGAGACTGTAGTGGGTCAAAAGGTGTGCTAATTCCTTTGCAGATGCACTGCCCAAACAAGGGGTGGGAAGAAATCATTTGTTTTGGGCTTTGTTGTAACTTTTTAGTTTTTCTGTTTTGGGGAGAGTTAAGACAGTTTACCTCTCCCCATCTCTGTAATTCCCTAGTCTTTCATTTAATGAAAAGGTTTGTTATTGATCAAAAAAAATTGAAAGTTACAACAAATTATGACTTGGGGAAAGCAATAATCCAATATGGGGTATAGGTTGGACAATTGCCCAATCCAAATGGTTACCTACTTGGTGGATTATTGACATTGAGCACATCCTCCCTCCATATGGCAGAAATTCAGTAGATCATGTGGGGCGCTTCCAAACATGAACCAACCTATTTCTGTAATTCCATGAAGGATGTTGTGGCCAATTCAGCTCAACCATGGAGCCACCTTGTATTGGTGGTTATATACAACTATTAACTATTCAGAGTTTTAATTTTTTAATTGAAATTTACTTTATCCAAGTGGACTTATTTTCCAGACATAGCGGTGTTTTGGACCAAAAAATTTTTTCCATGAACAGAAGATGGGGAGGGGAACTCAGAGACTCCTCTTGAACCCCAAACTAACTTGCCACATGTTAGAGTCGTTGGTCATTTACAGAAGCTCATTAAATGACCCGACTAGCAAACCCACTCTCTATACTTCTATATACACGTATTTGAAATCCAAATTTTCAAAGTTGGTGCTAACAAGGCATAGAAATAAAGAAAATAGGCACTTCATTAATTAAAAAAGAGGCCACAACCCAATATTAATCCCAGATATCCAGGGTCTTGGGAGGGTTGGACTGGATACAGATTTAACCTCCAGCATTTCAACCAGAAAACATTTGATCAAACAAGTTTCCACACCAGAGTTTTGAAAGGAAAAACTCTTATTCCCTCTTGACTTATTTAGGAATATAAGATAATAGAAAACCAAGTAGAAGATAAATGAAAATCTGTAAAGAAGAACAACCTCAAGAACAGCAATCACAGCATGCCCACCAGTGGGACTGTATGACATACGTATAACAGGAGCACCAATATCAATAGAAGAGATCTTGCTTCCTGTAAGTGCATCAAATTCTGCACGTACAAATATTGAGAGATATTAGATAGCAAATCAAATCTGGAAAAATGGGCATTAGTCAAGAAATGAACCATATAAGCAGCATTAAATGTTTATAAAAGAAATTAGGAAAAAGAATTCTGGAAAGGCAAGCCCCATAAATAGATCAAATATCCTTGAAAAAAAAGATTAATTGAATGATAATAGACTACTCATTGAAGGGGACACAAATCTTGAAACTGAGTGGCTAAGGAATAGTTGTAGATCCCACCTGTAATAATCTGAAATAAAATAGATGTTTTGGAGCAGCTACAGTAATCCGAACCAGTGAAGAAGGAAGAAGAAGATGAAGAAGAAGACAAGAGAAAGAGAGAACTGGAGGGTTTAGTTGAAACTGATTAGTCACCCAGTCAGTCGACCCCCTAATGTTTATTAGGTTCTAATTACACTTACAAAGACTAAACTGCCCTCACTTAAGTGTGGGGCAGAGTACTCTAATAAAACAGCCACATAAGCAAAGTACTTAACTGACATGAGATTACTAAACTACCCCTATTCGGCTCACTCTAACGCTCCCCCTCAAGCTGGAGAATATATGTCATATAATCCCAGCTTGTTACATAGATGGTTCACTTTCCCTGAGTTTAGAGCTTTTGTAAACAAATCTGCCCATTGATCATTCGAGCCCACATGTTCTGTGTTTATCTCTCCAGCAAGGACCTTCTCCCTCACAAAGTGGCAATCAACCTCTATGTGCTTTGTTCTCTCATGAAATACAGGACTGGATGAGATATGGAGTGCAGCTTGGTTGTCACAATACAGTCTCATAGGTTTATCCATGTGAAACCCAATTTCTTGTAGAAGATTCCTCATCCACACTAGCTCACAGGTAGTATGTGCCATGGCCCTATACTCAGCTTCAGCACTACTTCTAGCCACAACTGTTTGCTTTTTGCTCTTCCATGTCACAAGATTTCCTCCAAGAAATGTGCAATAGCCCGTAGTAGATCTTCTATCATTCACTGAGCCTGCCTAGTCTGCATCTGTATACCCCACTACTTCAAGTTTTCCTCCTAGTTTATACAATAGTCCACGGCCTGGAGCTCCTTTCAGATACCTCACATTTCTAAGAATTGCATCCCAATGAGGTATACAAGGGTTCTGCATGAATTGGCTCACCACACTGACTGCAAAGGATATGTCGGGTCTCGTGATAGTCAGATAGTTCAGCTTCCCCACTAGTCGTCTATACCTTCTAGGATCTTCAAATACTTCTCCTGTATCACTGCTCAACTTAACATTTGGTTCCATAGGGATCTCAGCCGGTTTTGCACCTAACAATCCTGTTTCTTCCAATAGATCAAGAACATATTTTCTTTGGCACAGATTTACACCTTGTTTTGACCTGGCAACCTCTATTCCTAAGAAATACTTCAATGTTCCAAGATCTTTTGTTTGGAAATGATTTTGCAGAAATACCTTTAATTTGCCAATCCCCAATTTATCATTACCAGTAATGACAATATCATCCACATAGACCACTAATAGAATCTTCCCAGCTTCTGAGTCATAGCTGAACACTGAGTGATCTACCTGGCACTGCTTCATTCCAAAACTCTTCACCACTTCACTGAACTTCCCAAACCAAGCACGCGGTGATTGTTTCAACCCATAAATTGCCTTCTTCAATTTGCATACTTTACCATCCTCCCCCTGAGCAACAAACCCAGGTGGTTGCTCCATATATACCTCCTCCACAAGATCACCATGGAGGAAGGCATTCTTTATATCAAGCTGAAACAGAAGCCAATCATACATAACTACCAAGGAAATTAGTACACGAACAGAACCAATCTTAGCCACCGGAGAGAATGTCTCCATGTAGTCCACTCCATACAACTGTGAGTAACCTTTAGCAACAAGTCTGGCCTTCAGACGCTCCACACTACCATTTGGCAAGTATTTCACAGTATACACCCATTTACATCCCACAGCATGCTTACCAGGTGGGAGAGTAGTAAGTTCCCACGTTTGAGTATGTTGAAGAGCAGAAAGTTCCTCCTCCATTGCCCGCCGCCAATCAGGTGAACTAAGAGCTTCTTGAACATTGTTAGGTATGGAAATAGAGGATAAAAGGGAAACAAACTGAAGATGTGATGTAGAAAGACGAGATAATGAAACAAAATTGGAAATGGGATGGAGGGTAGAACTGCGTTTACCTTTCCGTAAGGCAATGGGTAGGTCAAGGTTTGAAGATTCAACAATAGGAGCCATGAGAGGATCCGCAGATGAGGTAGAAGCTGAAGGAGGGGCCGGTGTAGTTCGACGTGTATACACTTGCCGGATTGGTGGACGTTCGGTGGTGATCTGCATGGGATGAGGTGATGAGTCTACTCCAACAACAGCATCTGGAACTGGATCACTGACAGGGAGAGGAAGAGGAAGTGCGGGTGGAGACGAAGGCGCTTCAGGACTTGAGAAGGTGACATCAAGGCAGACATAGCACTTCCGGGTAATGGGGTTATAACACTTGTACTCTTTTTGAGTCTGTGAGTAGCCAAGGAAGACACATTTAATTGAGCGTGCATCTAGCTTGTCTATTCCAGGGCTCAGATTGTGGACAAAGCACACACAACCAAAGACACGAGGAATTAATGGGAATGAAGATAAAGTGGGAAACAAGATAGAGAAGGGGGACCGACCATGAAGGATGAAGGAGGGCATCCGATTAATGAGAAAACATGCAATGAGTATAGCATCACTCCAAAACCGTTTAGGAACATTCATGTGGTGAAGAATAGACCGAGCAGTTTCAAGAAGCTGATGGTTCTTCCATTCAGCTACCCCATTTTGTTGAGGGGTGTATGCACATGATGTCTGATGAATAATGCCATGCTGTTCTAAATACTGTTGAAATGAAGTAAGAAAGTATTCACGACCATTATCTGAACGGAGAATTTTGATTGGAACGTCAAATTGTGTGCGTATTTCAGCATGGAATTTTTGAAAAAACAATTCACTTCTTTCTTTCATTAAGTAAATCCATGTCATTCTTGAACAATCATCAATAAAGGAGACAAAATACTTGTACCCATTATAAGACTTTATTTTGATTGGACCCCAAACATCTGAATGAACCAAAGAAAAATGACTCATCATACGACTCTCAACTCTTGGACTGAAGGACACACAACGATGTTTCCCAAACTGACATGACTCACATTGCAAAACTGACAAATGACTCAATGACGGGACCAAAATCTTGAGAGCCTTGAGAGATGGATATCCCAGTCAGCAATGCCATTGTAGAGGAGTAAGTGAAGTCTGAAGAGCAATTGAAGATCCACCACTGTTAAGATAATACAGTCCACCAGCTTCATGCCCCCCACCAATCTTCTTCCCCGTCTTGAGATTGAAAAACACAAGTGGAAGGAAAGAAGGTAACAGAACAGTTAAGAGCTTTGGTTATTTTACTAACAGACATAAGATTGAATGGAAACTTAGGGACATATAAAACAGATGATAAGGGCACAGAAGCCATGTCAACATTACCAACACCACATATGGGAGATGAGGACCCATTGGCAAGTGTAACAGTTTGTGATGTGGAGGTTTCAGAAAGAGAAGAGAACACACCTGGAGTCCCGGTCATATGATCTGAGGCTCCAGAGTCAATAATCCAGGGAGAGGTTTTAGATGACATGCAAGCAATACCTGATTGGGCAAGTGTGGCAGTGGTATGCTGTGAAGTAGTATGAAGGAACCGTTCATACTCATCGTGCGGTATGCTCACCATTTCCCTCCCAGAGGTAGATGTAGATGTGGAAGGAGTTCGGTCTGCTGATTTACTGTCACTGATATCAACCTCACCTGCTACAGCATGATTAGCCCATTTAGAGGGAGGACCATGTAGATCATAACAGAAATTCACTGTGTGTCCCTCTCTACCACAATGAGTACATTTCCTTGTAGAGTTATTCTTCCCTCTGCCACGGCCTCCCCCTGAGTCACGACCACCCCGACTAATCATGGAACTGCCACGGCCTCCTCGGGGAGAATGACCTCCCCCTCTTGTACTATGTCCATCGCCTCTAGCTGTCACAAGTGCTGATCTATCAAACTGTGTGGAGCTCTCTGTCTGTCCCAAAGAAATTCTACGAAGCCTTGAGAATACTTCCTCAAGTGTAGGTAGGAAGAGTAGAGCCCCCCAATATTTGGGCTCTAACTGATTCATATTCCGACTTCAGCCCCACTAAAAATTTTGTAACATCTAGTTGCTCCCTTTGTTGTTGTTGAACTTTAATATCTGGAGTAAGGGGGCGATAGACATTGAGTTCATTCCTTATATTCTTCATGCAGGCATAGTACTCTTCTAGTGTTTTGGTTCCTTGTTGTAAATCAAAATACTCCTGATAAAGCTGATACACTCTTGTTGTGTTATCTTGTCCAGAATATAGCTTCTTAGCATGCTCCCATATATCCTTAGCCGTATCAAGGAACATGAAGTTGGCACTAATTTTGGGTTCCATACTATTCCACAGCCAAGTCATGATTTGAGCATCTTCTTGTTCCCAATCATCAAACCCTGGAAAGTCCTCCGATGGCTTCTCATCTCTTACATGCTTTACTTTCTTCTTTGCCTTGAGAAACACTTCCACTGATTTAGCCCATGGAACATAGTTCTCCCCATTCAGCTTAATTGAGGTCATTTATACCCCTAGGTTTCTGATCATTGTAGCCATCTCCTATTGCTGCCATTGTACTCTTTCACAGTTGCCTCTAACCTTACTTCACAGCTACAAGCTGATTGATGTTGTTCACAGTTTGATACTTCAGCACCTATAGCAGCCCCTACACACAACAGTGGGAGCACACACTTGTTCTTCTTCACACTACTGCTGACTTCACACACCTATGACCCGCATAAGCATCACAAGCACCACAACACAACAGTAGGCCCTCTTACAACCACTCAATAAAAAAATGTGCATCACAAGCACCACAACACAGTCAAACTGCTACACCCAGTTCAGACTTGTTTAACACACTTAAGAGGGCATTACACGACCACAAGGAGCTTGGCAAGGTCACTGCATTCCACCTTACACCACTCGGCCACCTACAGCAGCCCTAACACCACTCAACAACTCACAGCAGCCCTACACCATTTGGCTACTGCAGACACAGCCCTTCTTAGGGCAACAATGAACCTAGTTCTCTAGGTTCTAATCAGTATTAACTGATTCTTGAAGGGTTCCTACCCAGAAATACCAGCAACACAAAAGGACTAAATAACCAACCTTCCTTTGAGAGTATCAGCCAACCATTCACTGCTGAAATCACCTTCCTTGTTGAAGAAAACTGTGCGTAGCAGAGAGCAACGAGCTGTGATGTCTCAGACCTAGGGCGAACCAGCTCTCTCCATTAACTAACCAGAAACGAAGAAGAGGGTGTCACGAACACAGCTGAGATGCTTTACAAGTGGAAGCAGGTCAGAAACCTCACTCTGAGACCATGTTTTGGAGCAGCTACAGTAATCCGAACCAATGAAGAAAGGAAGAAGAAGATGAGGAAGAAGACAAGAGAAAGAGAGAACTGGAGGGTTTAGTCGAAACTGATTAGTCACCCAGTCAGTCGACCCCTAATATTTATTAGGTTCTAATTACACTTACAAAGACTAAACTGCCCTCACTTAAGTGTGAGGCAGAGTACTCTAATAAAACAGCCACATAAGCAAAGTACTTAACTGACATGAGATTACTAAACTACCCCTATTCGGCTCACTCTAACAATAGAAAATAGAAGAAAAGAATAATATTGGAAAGATGGAAGAGAGAAAGAGAGAGAGAGAGAGAGAGAAACAATAGAGGAAGAAGGTGGAAGAAAAGGGAAGAGGGAAGAGAGAAAATCGAACTTCTCTGTAGCCCCCACAATTACGTTTTATATCCTTCATTGTAAAAGAGTAACAATTACAAGTATACCCTTAGTAGGCCAGCCAGCACTAAAAACACTAATAAAAGAAATAAAACAAGCCCATAACTAAGGCCCACTAACTAAGAAATAAAACATGGACAGAAATAAATAAAACAATAATGTCCTATGGCCCATTCGGCCCATCATCTCTACACTCCCCCTCAAGCTGAGCATAGATATCAATTGTAATCATTCATGGAGAGAGAGAGACGAGAGAGAGAAAGAGAAGAGAAGAGAAGAGAGAAAAGAGGAGAAGAGGAAGATATGATTGAGAGACACGAACAAAAAAAACTATTCTGGCTGCCGCCAGTTTAGTTATTTATATTAACTTAATATAAAAGGAATGGGAGATTACAAGTATGCCCCTGGTGGCACTCCCTAGTAACAAACTAATAAAAAAGAAAGAAACTAACTGGCTGACAGCATCGTAGGCTGACAACACACTAACAACAACTGTAAAATAACAATTAAATAATCCTCACAACACTCACCCTCAAGTTGGGCTGAATATGTCTATCATGCCCAGCTTGTCACATAACTCATTGTGCCGCGAGTATGGAAGTCCTTTTGTGAGGACATCAGCGAGTTGTTCCTTGGAGTTGACATAAGGGATGCAAATTTCTCTTTTTTCCAATTTTTCCCTTATGAAGTGTTTGTCCACCTCAATGTGCTTGGTCCTCTCATGTAGGACAGAGTTGCTGGCGATGTTTATGGTTGCCTTGTTGTCACAGTAAAGAGACATAGGATTATGAACAACAACTCCAAGCTCCCCTAGAAGATTTTTTAGCCAAAGGACTTCAGCCACCCCATATGCCATAGCTCTATATTCAGATTCAGCACTTGACCTTGCTACTACACTTTGTTTCTTGCTTTTCCAGGTCACTAGATTTCCTCCCAAAAATGTGCAATACCCACTTGTGGACTTTCTATCATCCACGGCACCTGCCCAGTCAGCATCTGTAAAGACTTCCACCTTTAGGTGATTATGTTTACTGAATAGTAGACCTGTTTCGGGATACTTTTTTAAGTATCTAAGAACTCTCTCTACTGCCTCCATGTGTGGTTTCTTAGGACAGTGCATGAATTGGCTTAGAACCCCAACTAAATAAGCAATGTCTGGACGGGTCATGGACAAATAAATCAACTTTCCTACTAACCTTTGGAACTATTTCACATCTTTCAGAGGTTCACCATTACAGTCACCCAACTTGTGATCAACATCCATGGGAGTATCTGCTAGCCTTGCACCTAATTTGTTTGTGTCTTGTAATAGATCAAGGGTGTATTTCCTTTGAGAAATGAAGATGCTTCTTTCTAAGCGAGCGACTTCAATTCCTAGGAAATACTTTAGGGGACCTAAATCTTTTACTTCAAATTTAGATGCAAGGAATTGTTTCAATTTTTGTATTTCTGAATTCCAATTTCCTATAATGATGATATCATCCACATACACTATCAATATAGCAACCTGTTCCTGACATCTCTTCAAAAAGAGTGTGTGATCAAACTGACATTGTTTGACGCCTACCTACTGAATTGCCATGTGAAACTTACTGAACCAAGCTCTGGGAGATTGTTTTAAACCATAAAGAGACTTTCTCAGCTTGCACACCTTATTTTCACTTCCCTTGGCACAGAATCCAAGGGGTTGAACCATGTATACTTCCTCCTCTAGGTCACCATTTAAAAAGCATTCTTTATGTCCAGTTGATGCAATTCCTAGTCAAGGTTAGCAACTAATGACAGGAGGACCCTAATTGAGTTCATCTTAGCTACTGGAGCAAAAGTCTCATCATAGTCAACCCCGTACACTTGAGTGTACCCTTTGGCTACTAATCTTGCTTTGTACCTTTCAACTGTCCCACCTACCTTGTGTTTAACTGTAAACACCCACTTACACCCCACTGGGTCTTTCCCCCTTGGAAGATCCACCAATTCCCAAGTTTGATTTTTATGAAGGGCATTAATCTCCTCCTTTATAGCATTTGTCCATTCAGGGCATTTTAAGGCTTCTACAACATTTCTGGGTATAGGGATGCAATGAACTACAGATAGAAAGGCTCGGTATGAGGGGGAAATGTGATCATAGGAGACATATTGGGTAATGGGGTGTTTGGTAGTGCATGACCTGACTCCCTTTCTTTGAGCAATAGGAATGTCAAGGTCATCCATAGTGGGAGTAGGAGTATTAGTAGGTGCAATAGGATTTGGACTTACCTCCTGGGAGTCTAACAGTGTCGGTTGCTCAATGTTTGGTTGCTCCACATCTCTATCACATTGCTGATCTCTACGGCGTGTACGTTGGAAGACACAAAAGGGAGCAAGGTCCGGAATAGAAGGAAGAGCGACTTGGTAGACCTGAACCTGCTTCTCCTCTTCCACACTACTACTCTCCCCCTGAGGAGAAGCAGGGAAGAATGATTCAAACTCAAAGAAGGACACATCCATAGACACAAAAAACTTATGACTAACGGGATCAAAGCACCGATACCCTTTTTGAGAGGAGGGATACCCCAGAAAGATACAAGGAATGGACCGAGGGTCTAACTTACCTCGAGACGGAGACATATCATGGACAAAGGCACGAAAACCAAAAACTCTCATGGGAATGGAAAATAAAGGGGGCTGAGGGAACAACAACTGATGAAGGGCCATGTAGTTCAGCACTTTGTGTTGTTTGATCAGAATATCTTGATGCAAGTATCAAATTGGGTAAGTACAAATTCATGGAATTGCTTCACAAGTTTGGGTACTTCAGCATGAGAACGCATAAGGTGAAGCCAAGTATAAGGAGAAAAGTCACCAATAAATAGAATAAAGCATTTCCTTTGTTGAATTCATCCACAAATAGAGTTGACTGATTTGAGGTTGCATTGAATTTACCAACCATCTGATTATAGTGTAATTTTCTTGCATCAATTTTTCATAGGATGGATCATCTCTGAGGGAGCTTCCTTGCTCCCGGAGATATAACCCACTTGCCTTTACTACAAACATGAATTTTGTCATATTGTCATAGGCACCATAATCAATTATCCAAGAGATCCTACAATTACTTGAGATAGAAGCATGGTTCGCAATAACACAAATACCTGAATGGGCATAGGCAGAAGAGGAACCATTTCTTGAAGATGTACTAGTTGCAGTAGCAGACTCTAAATGGCTAATGAGTCATCCATATTCTCATACTCTACTTTAGCAGTTACAAATTGTTCTTCCACTAAATTCTCATCATTGGAAGCTTTCTCAACCTCAAGAGAGGTGGATACATTGGCATTGCCACTCTTCCCAGTTTCACTCTTCTTACCATTATTGTTGTTCTTAAATCAAGGAGGTATAAGCTCTGGATGTAGCTTCTAGCAGGGTATCCTTCGTGTGCTTAGGTTACTTGCAATACTCACATACTACATCTTTCTTCTCAGTACCAACCCTTAGTTTCATCCTAGTATTGGCAAATTGATCCGTTGAGACTTCTGTAACCTGTACCTATCCCCGACTCTGCTCATTGCCAACCATGGCATAAGCTTGGGATAAGGTCACTTTATCTTTTGCTATAATATTTTGTCTGACAGTATCATACTCGGGATTGAGTCCAATGCAAAACTCAAACACTTGATTCCTCTCCAATAACTTCCTATGAGTCTCAACATCTTTAGTACACCCCTACACAACAATCTCCAAGTCAATCTCCTACCAAAGAGATTTCAGCATAGAAAAAGTAAACAACCAAAGGTTTCTCCCACTGTCTTAAATTTTTACATCATTCTTCAACTTGTAGGCCCTAACAACATTCAACTTCTAGGAATAGGTCTCTGTAACACTGTCCCATACCTCTTTTGTAGCTTCCATCCACAAATAATGATGACTAATATGAGGTTGCATGGAATTCACTAACCAACCTACTGTTGTGTAGTTCTTCTGCATCCACCTCTCATAGGTAGCATCATCCTCCGCAAGTTTCTTCTTGGCCATAGTGATTTACCCCAATTCCCCTCTACTACATACCAGTGTTTTAAAAAGTGTGGGAGGCGTATGCTTGGAGGTGAGGCGCTTACAAAACGCCCTGAAGCGTATGCTAGAGGCGCTGACACCTCTAAGGCGTACGCCTCATGTGCTTTTTTCATGAGGCGTGCTAGAGGCATACGCCTCATGTGCCTTATGCACACCTCATATAAAAAGACAGGAAAAAAAAGAAAAGAGAAAATAAGGAAAGGAAAGGAAAATAAAAGAAAGGAAAGGGAAAGAAAAAGAAAGAAAGAAAAGGAAAAAAAAGAGAGAGAAAAGGGAAGGGAAAGGAAGAAAATATAAGGGAAAAAAAAGTGGTCTGCCCCTAGCCCCTTCGGCTGGGGAGGCTTCACACCCCACCCCCCTTTTCAATGCTGCCCATTTTTTTTGTGTGTGTGTGTGTGTTAGGGGGGTCTTGCTCTGCTTTGGCTGGGGGAGCCACCTCCGCTTCGACAAGACCCCCCCCCCCTTTTAACTAGTGTTATGCATTTTTATTCTTCTTAATATAAAAGATTTTTATTATAAAAAAAAAAAGAAAAATGAGATCCCCCCTTCCTCTTCTTCCTCCTCCCCTTCCTCTCCCTTCTTCCTCTTAACCCCCCTTCTCTTAAGGAGGCTTACGCCTCTTACGTTCTAAACTACGCCGCATGCCTCTAGGTAGTGGAATGCCTCGTGTCACGCCTCCACATTTTAAAACATTGCTACATACATGAATCTTTATAAACTAATACCATGCCAAAAAATTGGTTCCATCCCACTTCACAGAGGTTACTGTGCTCAACAGAGTCTCCATAGACCCTTCTAGGCCAAACCAGAAATCTATGGAGTGTTTCATCTCACCTCCAATTTGCTCCATTGATCAAACGGAGACAAACAAAAATCAAAATATGGTGTTACTAGTCAAGATTTACTTCCCTAAGGACAAAATTGCTCTTCAAATGGCCAAAACAGGGATTTCACTAGACCTAGCAAAATGGAAGAAAGGGAGAAAGTCTAGCCGCTCCTACCAAAGGCTCCAAAAATCTTCCAACTTAGATTGATCTCATAGATAATCAGAATGCTTCTATTCTAGCCCCAAGTGTCACTTTCACACTCCCTATATACCCCTTAGTCTAAAAACTCTCCAGTTAGCTAGGTTTTTCGGGAAACACTCCAAGAACCTGCCTTGGGCACCAAACAAGCACTACACTCTTCTCCAAAAACCTCCTCTAACTGGGCTGAATACTTGCTAATCAATTAACCAATCAACTCTAGATACAACCTATGTATGGGATTAAAGAGAAGAAAAAGGAAGAAGGTAGGACCACCGCTCTAATACCAAGTTGTAGATTCCATCTGCAATAATCTGAAATAAAATAGAAAATAGAAGAAAAGAAGAAAATTGAAAAGATGGGAGAGAGAGAGAGAGAGAGAGAAAAACAATAGAGGAAGAAGGTGGAAAAAAGGGAAGAGGGAAGAGAGAAAAGTCGAACTTCTCTCCAGCCCCCACAATTATCTTTTATATCTTTCATTGTAAAAGAGTAACAATTACAAGTATACCCTTAGTAGGGCAGCCAGCACTAAAACACTAATAAAAGAAATAAAACAAGCCCACTAACTAAGAAATAAAAGATGGACAGAAATAAATAAAACAATAATGTCCTATGGCTCATTCGGCCTATCATCTCTACAGGAATAATGACACTATGCAGAAACCAGCAGGCCCTTGACCTGACTTTACCAAGCCATTTGTGCAAGAAACTAATGCTAGTTACAATGGCATTGTAGCAGTCCTTATGCAGGATGGAAGCCCAGTTGCTTACCTAAGAAAGACCCTGAGCAAGAGACATCTTAGATTGTCCACTTATGAAAAAAAAAATTGGCTCTAGTTATAATTGTCACCATTCACCAAGTGGAGGCATTACTTATATGGAAATCATTTTGTCATTAAGACAGATCACCAAAGTTTAAAATACCTTTTGGAGCAGAAGGTCACTACAGCCCCTGCAACAGAAGTGGTTAATAAAGCTATTGGAGTTAGATTATGAAATCATCTATAAGAAAGGATCAGAAAATGTAGTTGTCAATGCTCTATCACGAAGGCTAGAGGAAGAGACAAGTGGTTATTGTAGCATTTCCACCCTCCTACCTCATTGTCTTTCCAAGCTCATTGACTCTTAGGAAGATGATGAGCAAGCTCAAGAACTAATATCTGCATTGATTATTGATCCCCAAGCCAAGCCTGACTTACATCCAAGGTGTACTGAGGTGCAAGGGTAAGCTTTACGTGGGACAGCAAGGAACTATCAAGAATCAAATTATAAAGACTACATGCTTCAGCTGTGTCATTCTGGCATTAATGAAAGCTACCAGAGAGCCAAGTCACTCTTTTACTGGCCTGGAACGAAGAGGGACTTCAAAGAGTATGTTTCAGCCTGTGATATTTGTCAATGATTTAAATCAGAGAATTCCCCTACCCAGGACTATTACAACCCTTGTATATTCCCCAGCAAGCTTAGATTGATATAGCTATGGATCTCATTGAGGGTCTTCCCAAGTCAAAGGGTAAAGATACTATTTTGGTTGTTGTTGATCGATTTACCAAATTTGGCCACTTTCTCCCTTTGTCTTACCCATATACCACCCACTCCGTGGCCTTGTTATTCATTGATAGCATCTGTAAGTTGCATGGCGTTCTAAGCAGCATTGTTTCTGATAGAGACAAAGTCTTCATCAGTACTTTTTCACAAGAATTATTCAAACTCATGGGAGTTCAACTCAGGATGAGTTCTGCCTATCATCCCCAAACGGATGGGCAGACTGAAAGGCTTAACGGATGCTTGGAAATGTACTTAAGATGTATGTGTGGCCAGAAGCAAAAGACCTTGATACTAAATAGGTGCCATTAGCACAGTGGTGGTACAACTCTAACTTCCATTGTGCTTTTGGCATGCCTCCCTTCCAAGCCTTATTTGGCTACCCTCCTCTATAACTGTCACTGGAACCTTACTTGGTGACTATTGTAGTATTGTACCAGTTGCAAAGGTCTTAGTCTTGCAATGACAGAAGATGGTTCAAATCCTCAAGGAAAGTTTGGCCAAAGCTCAAAATCCAATGAAACAATTAGCTAATGAAAGAAGGTCAGAATGAAGCTTTGAGGTTGGGGATTGGATCTATCTGAAGTTGCAGCTTCAAACAAGCTATTTTGCCTTAAGAAAGATTTTCAAGCTTACCGCAATGTACTATGGGCCTTTCAAAGTACTCCAACAATTTGGCTCAGTTGCTTAACAAGCTGGATTTACCTTCCCAGGCTCAAGTACACCCTATATTTCATGCCTCACTACTTAAGAACAAGATTGGTGTTCACATTGTTCCCTCTTCTACCCTGCCATTGGTTGATCCTGAGGGAAATTTCAAGGTGGAACCTGTTGTTTTATTGAAGAGGTGTTTGGTTAAATGAAATAATGTTCCAGTCACCTTGGAAGACTGGTCCTTTATTCAGTCCCATTTTCCTTCTTTTGACCCTTGAGGGCAAGGGTCCTTTTGAGGGGAGGGGAATGTAACGACACTAGGTCAGAATATCAGCGTCTTGTATAAGTTTGCTAGCAGAGTGATTTGAGTCAGTTAGTTGCTATACTACATATTCTTGTATTGGCAGGAAAATCTGTTAGGCTGGTCATATAAAGCTCTTAATAAATAAATGGAAGAGGGGGTTCTATTGTTGCCAAACTCCCCTTCCCCTCTGTTATTCCACCAGTGAGCAACCAAACACTGTTACACCAGTCCAGGAGCGTAACAGCGAAGCACAAGCCTTGAAATGTACCTCATCCATGCACCTAGACAAATGCCTAAGGCACACATTCTCAATCACTGTTCTTTCTATTAGACAGTCCTTTAGCAAACCAACTCCAAGCTTTTTGCCTTCAAAGGTTCTCACATTTCTCTCCCTCACAATCCCCATTAAATTGCAGCCCTTGTACAATGCCATAGTATTTTTTAGCCATATTATGTGACATTTTGGAGTGCCAAAATCAAATGGCACACAGATATTTTGTAAACAAAATTCATAACTGGTTGCCCCAAAGAGCAAATCTATGCCCATTTTTATTTCCTCTTTCTTTATGCAATCTTTCTGAGATTATCCTTTTTAGAACGCCTGGATTTCTTTCCTAATCAATAAGAATTGGAGTTGTCTTTCAGGGTTGTAAGCACCTCATGTAATCTGCATCTTGAATTTTCTGCAAATTCTTGGAATTCTTGAAACAAGATTTCTCTTATGATAGTCATGTGACTCTATCATCTTTTTCTATGTTCCTTTAGTTCAGTATCAGTGAGAATACAAGAATCCTGACTCATTTATGAGATACGATAGTTTGGAAGTTTGTTCAAGCCACATTAATTCCACTAAGCATTGCCACCACAACACATGAAAATTGGGTTATGTTTATCCTATTTTGTATTAATTGCAATAAGTTGCTGTAGCATAATTATTATAGAGTATGCCGCTTACCATTGCCACCACCAACAACCTAATGAAATTGGATTTGTCGTCCTTCCCTTATTCATGGTTGGACTATCTCAAGTACTTTTCAATAGATTGGTGATATCTTAAATCCACCCTCTATCATTAACAAGATCTCTTTTAGGAACAACTTTCGAACTCTGTAATTTCAAAATTATTTGATCGATTTTGGGAGAGTTGTAGCAATCGAAATATTGACGGATGAGATGATCCGATCTCAAGTTTGGGATACCATGACATGATAAGGTCAGACAACAAATTTATTCTCGCAATGTAAATTTCTCCATTTCGGGAAGCGTGACATACCATTCAAAAAATAACAATAGAAAAGAAAAGAACAATGCATTGGAAGCAGAAGCAGAAGTGGCATACCAATTATGTAGTTTCCGATGGCGGCAGCTACGAGCGCCTGAGTGGAATGAAATGCTGCCGCGTGAGGCTGCAAGGGCTTGAGGCCTCGACCGACGCGGCGAAGATCCAGATGCTGGACCGTTGTCCACTCCATTGTTTCTCCTCGATTCCCTGCAACCGAAAAGACCTTTCTTTTCTGCGATCAGTCTTAATTTAATGCGAAGGAAAACAGATGAGATCCAACATGGCTATCCTCATTTTAATAAAACTCTCCTTTTTTCTGCTCCTCATGCTGTGTTGAAGCTTTAGCTGGGGAATAGCACTTCAGACGGGTGTGAAGAACAGAGAAATGAAGAGAATATTTCTTCAGAATAAGGTGGCTTGAGAATGGCATGTCCAAGAGGACGAAACAAGCGCGAGGCGGTTACAGAAAATCCCTTCGACTCCAAACGCACCGGATTTGGAGTGATTCGAGTCCAAATGCACCGGATCCGGAGTGTGTCTCAAACCCAAAAGCCAAAATTAGTGTACGCGAAGCAAAAATGCCTTCGAGTCCAAACGCAGAGGATCCGGATTGCCCCTTGTGTCCCCTCTTTGGCTCTTTGCTCTCTGGTCCTCTTTGGACTCGAAGGCATTTTTTGCTTTGCGTACACAAATTTTGGCTTTTGAATTTGGGACACACTCTGATCCGGTGCGAATCACTCCAAATCCGGTGCGTTTGGAGTCGAAGGGATTTTTCGTTCGAATCCACGTAATTTGAGACAAGTCAAAACGAAAAAACCCTGTTCAGCCACTCAAATGAAAGACGCCTTCGTTCATATCTGGTCTTCTGGATTTCCATAGAAATGAACAATCTGAGAAACCCCTATTCATCCACTCAGATGAAGATGCCTTTCTTGCACTTGGATTTTCATACATAGAAAAGAAGGAACTAGAAATCCCTGTTCATTTGAGATAACTTTGGCTGTTGGTCTATACTGTTGAGAGCGTTTTTTGGATTGGGCAGTTCACCTATTCACGCCCATGTCTTTGTTTCTGGTCAAAATAATTTAGGAGGCAATTAGTAATTTACTCATTTTCATGGTAATGTGATATTTTCAAAAATGCCCCCAATAGTCAAAGTTTTTACTGTTTTTTGTGGTTTTCTACTATTTCATGCAGATTTGTCTCATAGGGGTTTTAGATTTTAAGAGCGAGAAAAGTTGGTCAAGTGAATCCCATCGATCCGGAAATCTATGTTTTATTTTTCAGATTTATGTGGAGACCATGAAAAGTTTATTTTCCTAGGTACCACTAATTATTTACCGTAAGTGATACCCATTTCCCAGGTGGGCAAATAACTTTCCCACATAGGGGAAAGTTGCCAACAATTGGACGGGACAACAACACCCTTTTAATAATGGATTTTTGTATAAATGCACTTACCTAGGAAACACTTACCCAGGTAAGTAAGTGAAAAGCAAACGAGGCCATAGAATCAGAGGATTGCAGAGTTCTTTCCCTTTCTTTTGTTTGTTC
Source organism: Nelumbo nucifera (assembly GCF_055504915.1). Classification (NCBI taxonomy): domain Eukaryota; kingdom Viridiplantae; phylum Streptophyta; class Magnoliopsida; order Proteales; family Nelumbonaceae; genus Nelumbo; species Nelumbo nucifera. Next base: position 96,481,096 of record NC_142649.1, read on the forward strand.
TCTTTGTAAAAAGCTTAACTTTTCAGAGCTATCAAGGTTTACATTGCATCTTTCATTGTAGAATTGTAGGTACTTAGGTCTCTTTTGTTTCTCGAAAAGTAGGGTTAAGTAAGTTGGCAGGTCCCACACAAAATAAATAAATCCATGTTTGTTTCCTAATATTAATGGATCTATGGGATAGAACGATTCATTTACCTAAAAAAATAATACTCTCCTCATACTTGAGTAAATTACTTACCCATGAACACCATGAGCCAATATTGTCTCTTTAATTATGTTACTTTTTGGATAAATTAGTCATTCTATACCTTTACCTGGGGAATAAAAGAACACTAATAAGTGCTATTAACCAAGTAAGTTTTTCCCAAGAAACAAATGTCCAGATAAATACATTTACCTTGGTAAATCATTTACCAAGACGCAAACTTAGCCTAAATATCTATACAAATTGAAGAAGACTATTAATCACCTTGCAAGAGGAGATAAGACATGTTTTCAAGTTAGCAAATAAGGTTGTGGATAGGGTGGAAATGAATAGAGCTTTTCACGAGCTATTAAAGCTTGGCTCATGAAAAGCTTAATTTGGCTTAGTTTAGACCAAGCTTTGAGTCGAGCTCGAGCCCAATATATAGGCTTGTTTGCTAATCCAGCCAAGCTTTGAGCCTAATGAAGCTCAAGTCATGAGGCTCACGAGCTTATTGAGCTTAATACATACATACATACATACATACATACATACATACATACATACATACATACATATACGTAATTTTTATTATAGTATAATATTTTTAATTTTTATATGTATAAATTTTATTTTTTACAAAAAACTTGGCTCATAGTTGAGCTCGATTCGAACTAAGCTCGAACATACTTGATGAGGGCGGATTTGGCCCTCTAGTGACATCGTGACACATGGCTCCACAAAACCGCCAGATGACAACTCAGCACAACGCAAGCAGACTTCAGAAGTACAACAAGCACCTCACCCCTATTGTGGACTCCTCAGCCTTACCTCCGCAGGACGACCTGTAGATAGATCAGACTACGCCAGGTCGGCATAACAAGTGATCTGCCTCCACCGACCTAGTAATCACTCAGTGGCTTGCGTGATACGACAGGCGGGCTCCTCTTCGAGTGAGTTGTCACCTCTGATTTCCCCGGGATCACAATGCCACGTCGAAAGAGCTAGCTAGTTATCACCCCGCCCGCTTCGTGCGCAACTAGATAGGCACTACCCGCTTATGTGGAGTTCGTCTCCAAGCATGGAACCACCTCCGAACTAGACGGGTTGGAGATCTCAAATGCACTTCATGGAGGTCATGGCTTAGCTCTCTAGCTTTCTTGCTATCAAACATCAGTTTGCTAACTTAAGCATCAAAGTGACCACCTCGGGTAAAGGAACCTAGACACTCTTATCACTTCTCTCTTGCAACTCGACCAAGCGACTTACTTAGTCCGACATCCAAGCTATTTGCCAGTAGGGAGCACCAAATTGTGCAACATTAATTAGCACTGTTTGTGGGAAACACGTTACACAAAAGCCGAGTTCTCACATGTCTACTAAAATCTTAACCTAATGGCATCCAGAAGTAACAACCCCATCAACAACGCCTACAACAACAACATACACATTGACGGCACTATCATAGGGGGTCAGGACCAGCCTGCACAAAACTAGGAGATTCAAATTGTCATGATTGGGCAGTTCACAATTCTCCTGACCCTACTAGGTGTCCCCACCGTGCATAATCTAAACCTTCCTTTACCCATTGTAAATGTGCCTCTTCTAGTGGTCGATCCCTCCCCAGTTCCTGTTGGAATTCATGGCCGCCAGTTCTATTAGCTAGTGTAGTTCATTCGTAGGATAGACCTACAAATGAGAACATGGAAGAGTCATTTCGCAGCAATGGCTGAGATGCAACAACGACAACAACAACAACAGCATCAACATCAACATCACCAACAACACCAAGTTGCTAGTTAAAACGTGAACCAGAACCAATAGCCCGGTGACCAGAACCAAAACCAGGTACCGGATCCACCTCGCTATCACAACGATCTGAGCTAGGTTCTACTATGGAATCAAGTCGAGTCGCGACGTCTAAGGCTACTAGCTCCATTGAGGGGTTTAGGAGAAGGTGTCGTAGACGTACACACCGCAACGTAGGGAGGACTGCCTTACCCCAAATGATAATGAGGAGGCAAAGAAGGAAGAGGAAAAGAAAGAGGCGAGCTAGATCGTTACCTCGTCAGCACAATCAGTGACATGCACTTTACCATTGGTTGCTGAGAACCTCATGGCCCCATGGCCTAAGGATTTTAAGGCCCCCAGCTTGGAGTTCTACAATGGAACAACCGAATTGGTTGACCACCTTAACAACTTCCAAGCCTTGATGCATCTTCACAAGGCCAATGATGCGAGCCTATGCATGGCTGTCAGCACCCGATTTTTGCTCGGTCTGTCGCCAGAACCTTCAATTTACCCCAAACACCCAATCAAATCCATATAACCTCTCCAAAATACCCTAAAATCCCGACTTTTAGCCCTAAAGCCCTTAAATCCATTGTTAAATTTACTCGATACCAATTCGATAGTCCGGATCAACACCCACCTGCACCTCAATTCCCATTTTAGACATCATCGTCAGATCCCGAACATCTCCAAATACCCACCTATAAAATTTCAGCCCAAAACACCTTTATTTGCCCCTTTATCGCACCAAGATTCCATTTTAAAGCCCTAGATCGATCGAACCACTATCTTTCTAAATCAGCCCCAACCTAGGCCCAGTTGGGCCTATTAAACCCTGCCAATCACCTTAGACTGTCCAAAAACCTTACATTGAAATTTCACCCAAAACTGCCTTTGTTTGCCCCTCCATCAAACCAAGATTTCATTCTAGATCTCCTCGTTAACCCAAATTTTTATGATCTCAACCCCTTTAAACCAATCAAACATCATCATTAAACCCCCCAAACACACCAAAACACCTCATCCTCAGTAAAAAATACCCACAATTACTCATACATCTAGAAAGATTCTATTTCAACTAATCTCATTGGTTCTTACACATAAAACTCTTCTCAATTATCAAACCCATCTCGACCATTCATTTTGACCCAAAATCCCAACCATCCATCTAGAATCCCGATTCGACCACCTTTAGACTAGGTTTGACCAAACTTTCCCAAAATTACAAATTTACTTCTAGACTACCCCTCAAATTCCTAAAATACCCCTTCTATATGTCAAATTACCAAAATACCCCTTTACATAAATTACGTAAAATAACCCTTATTCCAAATCCCCAAAATACCCCTTAACCAAATTACCAAAACACCCCTCCTTTAAAACTTTCAAAATACCCCTCAAATTCCTAAAATGCCCTATTATGTGAAATTACCAAAATACCCCTTTACACAAATTACCCAAAATAACTCTTATTCCAAATCCCCAAAATATCCCTCCTTCAAAACTTTTGAAATACCCCTCAAATTCCTAAAATACCCCCTCATGTCAAATTACCAAAATACCCTTCTACCCAATTACCTAATATAACCTTTATTCCATATCTCCAAAATACCTCTTAACCAAATTACCAAAATACTCCTTCAAAACTTTCAAAATACCCCTCAAATTCCTAAAATGCCCCCTCATGCCAAATTACCAAAATACCCCTCTACCCAAAATACCCTTATTCCAAATACCTTCTCCCTAAATTTCCAAAATACCCCTTTTATCAAAATTACCGAAATACTCCTTTCATACCAAATTATCAAAGTACCCCTCCTTCCACATTACCTTTATACCATTCCAATTTACCAAAATGCCCCTTTCTCCCAAATTCCTAGAATACCCTCAAATTAATGTCCCAAAATACCCTTTGACCGAAATTCCCAAAATACCCCTTCTTTAACCTAATCTCTCCTCCCTCACACCCTAAGAATCCATAAAAGACCCATAGAGAAAACCAATTCTTACAATTAGACCCCTTCTTAAACTCCCTAAAAAACCCCATGTCAATTTACCATTACCTTTCCTTCACCTTCGGCATTAGAACCCCATCCCTTGATTTGGCATCTCGGTCGGGTGTTATGCTTCTCCCCCACTTTATAAATAAGAGAAGCATTGTTCCCAAGGGGGAGAGGGGAGTTCTCAGAGGGAGAAGGATCATTTTGGCTCTCTTGAATGAGAGGACAACGAAGAGGGGCTCTGTCGATGGTTCCCCTTTTCAAAGGCTATCGAACTAAGAGTAGAAATAGCGGTTTTCAAACAGAGAGGGATCGTCATGCTGAGAGCGGAGAGAGGCTCTCAGGTTCAGGAAGAGAAAGAGAGCCGAGAGAGAGCTCGGGCTAGAGCAGAGCGATTCGAAGAGAGAGACTGAGCGAGAGAGGGAGATGGAAAACGAATAGGAGAAAAAGAAGATTTGGGTTGAAGCCTCTTCGAGGAAAAAAGAGAGTGAACGATCGAGAGGCTATGTCATGGAACAAAACTTAGCCTTCCTCCTCTATTCTTAGTTGCCGAGACACTATTCTTCCTGTTGTTACAACCGTTTCAGTTCTATTGTGTCATCAGCCTTCTTAGACCACCTATAGAAATCCATTTGACAACCGTCCAAGCCGACAAAAGCTCCCAAATCAGTGAATTTCAGTTGTTTCAGGTTATAGGAGGTAAAATGTTCTACTTCATCTCCTTTATTTCCACATGGAGCTTTATCTAATAGCGTAGCTATAGATCATTCTTATATGCTTTTATAGTGCTTTCTGCTAGTTAGATTTTTTGTGTTGAGTTTAAGTTTGGATGTAAGAGTTAGCATGTCCTCTAGTGTCTTGAGAGGGTGAAGAATTTCTTTACGCTTTTCAAGCCAACCAGCCAAGTCCGAAGGTGGGGTCTGATAGAAAAGGGGTGAGAATTCATCCTTTTGCTCAAACCTCTACATCCAAAATGGGGTTGGTCTAGAGGAGAGGAGAGAAGCTTCCAAATCCTCCCAAATTAGGGTGAACCCAAATTCTTACATCGAATCCAAGGAAAAAGGGGAAATTCCATATTTGCACCAACCGGAGAGAGGGTTCCTAACCCCTTCCCTCTCTCCCTCTATGCTTACCCAAGCTAACCTCATCTTGGCTGATTAACATGGAGTCACTATTTATTCTAATTATTTTACAAAACTTAAGTCCAAGAGGCCCATCACTCCCAGTTATCTATTTTTGATGGGTCGCGACTCCATTTAATCGACCATTTAGTGAACAACTAGTAGTTTTTTGACATTCATAATGGCCTTTCTGACCACTTTCAGGGGGTACAACTCAGATGTGGTATTCGGGACTAGTTACCGACTCAATCAAGAGTTGGAGTCAATTCGCTGACCTCTTCACTACTCACTTCACAACGAGCAAACAATATCCTAAGTCAGCAACCTGCCTACTCAACATCGTCCAACGACTTAACGAAAAGCTCTAGAATTACATTAAGTGATTCAACTTGGAGTGGCTACATATCCCTAACCCCAACCCAATCGTCCATCTCATTGTAGTAGTCAACGATGTCTAGCACCCTGACTTGTGTTGGGAGGTTGAGTTGAATCCTCTAACCTCTATGGAGGAGTTCATCAACTAGGCCACCAAGTTCACAAACGCTGAAAAAGCGATCGGGTCTTGATTAGAGCTTAGTGGAAAGTCAAAGAAATCAAAGGATGAATCAGGGAGTAGCAAGCAAAGGAAAAAGAGTAGGTCACCACGACACAACAAGTCCCCCCGCAATAGGTTGCCTTGTAGAAGAAGCAGGTCTCCCTATAGAAGCAGCAGATCTTCAGGCCGCTGCTCTTGCACCCCTCTCGTTCAGAACTGGAACTACACCGCACTGAACGCGAATAGCGGGGAGATTCTCATGCAGATCGAGTTTGTCGAGTACATTAGATGGCCACCTTGGATGAGGGGGGACCCTACCAACCAGAATCCAAACAAATACTATCACTTCCACTGCGACATTGGCCATGACACTGAAAATTGTTGTAACCTCAAGGACGAGATCAAGGAGCTGATCTGCCAAGGTTACCTTAAGAAGTTCATCAAGCAAGAGGACCGAAATCAACATGCCGACCAGCTAAGAGAAATTCCGCGGTTGAGCAGAGACCAGAACAAAGACCATCGAAGCGCCCTCAAGTGGAGGAAGTGATCTACTTCACCGAGGATAATGCTCATGGGATCCAGTATCTGCATGATGATGCCCTCACGGTCAAGTTAGTGATAAATGACTTTGAGGTAAAGCGGATTCTGGTTGACTTTGACAGCTTGGCGGACATTATCTTCATGGAGGCGTTCGAATGGATGGAGCTGGAAAGGAAGGACCTGCTCTCAGCCAACGTCCCTCGTCCCTCTGGTCGGCTTCAGCGAAGAGGTTGTATGACCCCTAGGCCAAATTAATGTACTAGTGATAGCAGGCTCAACACCGAACCAAGTACACTTCAACCACGACTTCCTAGTGGTTGCAATTCCCTCGCCCAACAACGCAATTCTAGGTTGACCAATCCTGCATGCCCTTAGAGCAATGGTGTCATCCTATCATCTATCAATGAAATTCCCAACAGATTATGGAGTTGGAGTGGTGCGGCGTGATTAACTCAAGTCTTGGAAGTTCTACATGGCCGCACTAAAAGGGAAAGGCAAACAGAATGCCAACGTTGACCTGGAGCCGCCCCTGAAGAACGACGACGAAAGAGATTGCCACATAGAAGACACCGTCTTGTTGTTGGTCTCAGATACTAACGCCACGAAGGTGGTGCATATTGGAGCATGCCTCAAGGAGCCACTATGATCTAAACTGGTAAGTTTTTTAATTCAAAATTTAGATGTTTTTTCTTGGTCGGTAGCATATATGCTCGACATAGACCCCTCTATCATAACTCATAGGCTAAATGTTGACCATTTAGTCAGACTAGTCTGATGGAGGAAGAGGAACCTCGCCTAGGAGTGGTGGAGGATAGTAGATGAGGAGGTCGGGAAGCTCCTCCCAGTAGACTTTGTTAGAGAGGTCCAATACCCGAGGTAGATTGCAAACCCAGTGCTCGTGAAGAAGGCCAATGGCAAGTGATGCATGTGTGTCGACTACATTGACCTCAACAGAGCCTGTCCAAAGGACAACTTCCCATTCCCTAGGTAGATCGCCTGGTAGATGTGACCATAGGGTTCGAGCTGTTAAGCTTCATGGATGCCTATTCCACTTGCAACCAAATCTAGATGGATTCAGCTGACTAGAAGAAGACAATATTTGTAATTGAAACATGCCTTTGTTGTAATAAAGTGATGCCCTTTGGCATGAAAAATTCTGGGGTGACCTACCAACATCTTGTAAACAATTTTTTTTTTTGAATTAATTGGCAATAAAATTGAAGTTGATGTTGACAATATGGTTGTCAAAACTCAATTTTTGAACTCCCTAATTTTCGATCTGAATATTGTTTTTAACATTATAAGAAAATATAACATGAAGCTCAACCCGAATAATTGTATCTTCTGAGTCACATCGGGCAAGTTCCTTGGGTACCTAGTGAACTGACATGGCATCGAAGCCAACTTGGATAAAATCCAGGCCGTCCTAAATATGAGACCTCTTAGGTCAATTAAAGAGGTTCAAAGGCTAACAAGTTGGATAACCACCTAGAACTGGTTTATGTCCAAGCTAGTTGGATGGTACCTTCCGTTCTTTAAATCCATAAAAAATAATTAGGACTTTGTGTGGACCCAAAAGTTCTAACTTGCGTTTAACGAGCTGAAAAGGTATCTAAGTTCACCACTATTGCTAATCAGGTCAGAATCCAGAAATGAGCTAAAACTCTACCTCTCTATGAGTGATGAGGTAGTCAGCTCGGTACTAATTCCCGAAGTGGACAGAGTGTAGCAACCTGTCTATTATGTGGGTAAGGTCCTGCGTGCTACTAAGACTAGGTATCCCAATATCGAGAAGTTGACCTTTTCGCTGGTGCTAGCAGCCCGCAAACTATGCCCTTACTTATAGGCCCACACCATGATTGTCTTAACCAATCAACCTTTGAGGCAAGTTCTTCAAAAGCCCAAGGTCTTAGGAAGGTTGAGAAAATGGGCAATCGAGCTCAATGAGTACGACATTCGGTTTGAGCCGCACCTAGCAATCAAGACGTAGGTCCTGGAAGACTTCGTCACTGAGTACATGTTTACCATGCCGACCCCTAAGGTTGTGGAGCCTATGACCACCTTGGAGGCTACTACTAGTGCGACACCTGACTCGACTTGGGATGAGGAGCCTTGGATCCTCCATGTGGACGGTTCTTCTAACTAACATGGAAGTGGAGCAAGATTGATCCTCTACGGGCCTAGCAAAGTGAAACTGGAGTACGCTATCTGATTTACATTCTAAGCCGTGAACAACGAATCTGAGTATGAGGCACTGATAGTCAGACTATTATTGGCAAAGGAGGTTGGAGTGAAACATCTCGTTGTGTGTAGTGATTCACTACTAGTGGTGAACCAAGTGATTGGGTAGTATGAGGCCCAGAAAGCCCACCATGTTGGCCTACCTAGCCAAGGTTAGAGAGCTCCTGTCCAACTTCTGCTCTTGGTATATTCAGCAAGTCCAGAGGTTTGAAAACACCAAAGTTGACGTGCTCTTAAAGTTGGTCGGTGCTATAAACAATACAAAGAGGATGGTTTACATTGAAGACTTGCCATAACCTAGCATAGAAAGGGTGGTAGAGGAGGTTATTGACCATTTGCTCTATGAGACCCTACCAATAGAACACAGTCCAACTCGGAGGGTAGATTTAGTAGTCAGCTCGCTATGTAATCATTGACGAGCAGCTATATCACAGGTTGTTCACGCTCCCTTACTTGCGTTGCTTGCACCCAACATAGTGAACCAGATGTTACATGAGATCCATGAAGGTCTCTGTGTAGGACTCTTAGGGGGCAGGGTGTTGGCCCAAAAAGCTCTACGACAAGGCTATTATTGGCCAAATATGAAGGCAGATGCAACAGAACTCGTTCGGAAGTGCGAAAAGTGTTAGCGGCACGCTAACATACCACATCAGTCTGCCGTTGACCTGAGGTACCGTACTACCCCATGGCCATTTACACAATGGGGGATAGATATCCTCGATCCCTTCCCACCTGCGACTGGGTAGAGGAGGTTTTCAGTGGTCACAGTGGACTACTTTACGAAGTGGGTGCAAGCCGAGCCGCTAGTATCGATAGCAACTCATAATGTCCAGAACTTCTTTTAGAGGAACATTGTCTATAAGTTTAGACTCTTTAGGGTGCTGATATAAGACAACGAGAAGCAGTTCGAGGATATTAAGTTCTAGTATTGGTGCACTGAGATGGGAATCCAACAGAATTTCATCGCGGTAGCCCACCCCCAAGTGAACGATCAAGACAAACTTATGAACAAGGCATACTCCGTGGACTCAAAGCTCGGCTCTCCCGAGCTAAGGGTTTCTTAGTGGATGAGTTTCCAGTGTTCTATGGGCCTACCGAATTACCATCAAGACAATGACCGATGAGACTCCCTTCAACCTGAAATACGGGATGGAGGCCATCATCCTAACTGAGATCGATGTGCTGACCTTGCAGTATGAGGTGTATGGCGAAGAGGCTAACGAAGATGAGCTGTAGAGTAACTTCAACCTAGTGGAAGAAGTTTGTGACTTGGCCTACATCCACACCGTGCTGTACCAGTAGTGAGTAGCTCGGTAATATAGCGTTCGAGTTAAGAGATGTTAATTTCAAGTTAGTGACCTGCTACTAAAGAAAGTTATGGTGCTTGAGCTTAGCATGAGAAAGCTGGGTCCAAACTATGAAGGCCTCTAGAGAGTCTTAAGGGTGATCGACAAAGGCATGTACGAGCTCGAAACCTTGCCAAACCGCTTTAAGCTCTGAGGCCCCCTATGCCGACCTCCGAAGAGATTAGCAACTCGACAATGATTCGACTTTGTCGATAAGATATATAGTTTGATAGCGTTTTGACTTGGCCAAAATCGTAAGTCTAGTCGCTTTGGCACCTAGGCATTGGTGCACCTCGTCAACTCGGCTCGCATTTTACATAGCCTATTTTCTAAAATAGAAAATAAAAGGTGCAAAGGGTGATATAGCATGTGTAAAAGGTCAACTTCATTAAAAAAAGGAAAAAGAAGTACACCGTTACTAAAAAAAAGAGAAAATTAGTTCATTCAATAGAAAATGAACTCGGAGGCTCGGAGTAGAATATATAAAGGGGGGGGGTCCAAGAAAAGAGGTAGTTTAAGGTTCATACTCAACATCATGCTCTCCAACACCCTCTTTGGCCTCGTCCTTGCCATCCTCCACCAGGTCATCTGAAGTGTCCGGCATGACGTCCATCCAATTGTTCACCTTGTTTAGAGCCAACCTGACCAAGGAATAGCCAAAATTGTAGTTCAGATGCAGTTCTCAAAGGTAGCGACGACATAGGCACAACAACTTCCTCTTTTGCGTGATTGAACTCAACCGCCTTCTGAAACTCCTTGGCATTGACCTAGTTCACCCACTGGGTATCCTTGGTGTACTTAGTTTGCCTATCCTCGAGCTGTTGAGATTGCTCCCCTACCTCGGTGGTCAGGTTGGTAATGCTGCCCTTCGCCTAATCTAGTTGGTGAGTAAGGCTGGATGACGCGTCGAGGAACCATCAACGATATTCCTAGGCTTCCAACCGAGCACTTTCCAGTTGTGACCAAAGGGACTCGATCTCATCCTTCATCTGTACGATGTTGCGCGTCTCTGAAGCATAGGTGGAATTGGTCGCCCTCCTCGCTGTGGCTAGAACAAATGTCTTACTCAACATACCTGCCAAAAGAAGGGATTGGTCAGACCGGAAAATCACAATAAATCATCAAAACAAAAGAGTAATGTAGGAAACCTACACACAAGACTTAGACCAGCCCCAACGAGCATCAATTTGGCCAAAAACTCGTTAGCCAAGGGCTGCCGCTCTATGAGGAACAAAACCTGGTCTGCTAGCTCGCCGTCGAACTCATTGTCAGGAATCTTCCTCAACTCACTCCTCCAAGTGGTATCCATGGGCCAGTTGTCTTCTTGGGACAAGAAGTACCTTAACTTTCAGTTCACCACTTTTGAAGGGAAGCTGCTCAAAAGCTTGTAAACAAGTCGGTAGCTCAGATAAAAATAGTAAGCCTCCTAGTGCATTTTCTTTATTTGGCAGAGCCTGAAGAAGATATCAAAGTTGAGCTCAAAGCCGAGGTGTAAACAAACGGATATCATCCCTACCGGGTCCTAATTGAGTTTAGGTGGAGCTCCCCTAAGAAGATGTTGTAATGTGCAAGCTCCTCTCAAATAAAAGGGTGTAGTGGGAAATGAAGCCCGATAATAACTACTTCTTTGAAGATGCATACCTAAGTTAGTCCATGGTTCCAAGGACGTTAATTCTCTTTGGGCAAGATGAAGCCATAGGACTCAGGGATCTGAAGGTCGCCACCAAGGCAATTAACTCCTCCCCACTTGGTTCGGTAGGTCTGAACTCTGATCTGGTCTTAGGTTGTTGAGAGGTCGAGGCCCCTCTATGGGACCCTTGTTGCTCTCAAGCCAAGGTCCCCACCTTGTCTCGGGTGACCTGGGGATACTTCCTCTTTGACCCACTAGGCATACTGTAAAAATAAGAACTGACCAAGAACTAAGAGAAGACTAGCCTTGTATAGAAAACTGAACTTGTTTGTGAACTGCTCGAGATCTCGTTCAGGCAATCCTTTGGAAGACTCAAAAAAATAGTGTAGTGGGGACCCATCGCCGTCGGGGGGGGGGGGGGCTATTTATAGCGAGAGTGTTCTGAAATCGACGGTGGAGATGTGCCCCATCCAACGACCCGTAGGAGGAGCACGCCCTTTCAACACTTAGTGACGAATTTGAATTTTGAATTTGCCTGCTCAATCGAGCCATGTCAATGCTTGGCGACAAAATTCAAAATTTGAACTCGCCAACTGAATTCAAAATGTAGGCGACAATCCTCCTAGACCAAGCGGATGGCCAAGACTGAGCCTGTAGAGACTGCCCGAAAGCGTCACTCTGGGCCAAGAGCAAGCAACGAGCCACTCCCGTTACTGAGCTGACCTTAGATTGGGAGTGGGGGCAATTAATGAGGGCGGATTTGGCCCTCCACTTGCATCATGACACATGGCTCCAAAAACTATCAGATGGCAAGTCAACACAATGCAAGCAAACTTTAGAAGCACAACAAGCACCTCGCCCCTATCGCGGACTCCTCATCCTTACCTCGGTAGGACGACTTGCAAATATATCGGACTATGCCAGGTCGCCATAAGAGGTGATCTGCCTCCGCCGACCTAGTAACCACTCAGTTAGTGGCTTACGTGACATGATAGGTGTGCTCCTCTTCGAGTGAGTTGTCCCCTTCGACTTCCTCGGGATCATGATGCCATGTCAGAAGAGTTTGTTATCACCCTGCCCACTTTGGGCGCAATTGGATAGGCACTACCCTCTTACGTGGAGTTCGTTTCTAGGCGTGAAACCACCTCCAAACTAGATGGGCCAGATATCTTGGACGTGCTTTGTGGAGCTCATGGATGATGGCCTATAGAAAGGCATCCCCTTTCACAGAAGAGGTATGCGATATTTAGTTCACTGAATTAAGCATCGGAGTGCCTACCTCGGGTAACAGAACCTGGACACTTTGATCACTTCTCTCTTGCAACTCAACCAAGTGACTTACTCAGCTTGACATCTGAGTTGTTTGCCAGCAGGGAGCACCAGATCGTGCAACATCAATACTAGCTTTTGAGTCAAGCCAAATTCAAGCTCAAGTCTCTAACTCGAGCCTCACATTCTTTTGGCGAGCCAAGCTAAAATAGCCAGATATTCAGCTTGGTTTGAATCCACCTCTAATCATGGACAAATCATCATGTGATTGTTTTGTAATTTGGGGTCATCAATATAGATTATCAGGTATAAAAGACGTCCTCATTGGAGTGGATGAATAGGGTTTCTCAGTTCACTCCTTTCAAAGAATGGAAATCCAAGTAAGTGATGGCCTCATCCTAAGTTGATGAACAAGACCTATGCTCTCAAATGTTTTTGACAAAATTTTGTACATTTCACTTGAAGTTACTGCTGTTAGTAGAACTTTTGGGTTCAAAATAAAAACAGAAATCAAAGAAGAAGAAGAGAAAAGGAAGAAAGAAGGAGAAGAGAGAGCAAAGGAAGAGCAAGAGAGTGATGGGCAAAATCACTTACTACCGCCCAAGGCAGTAACATAATATTAGGTAAAAGGACAAAAATTCCCTACTACCTATAATAGTACAAGTAAGTATAAAGACAAGAAATATGAAATAAGACTGAACTTATGGGACCACATAAACAAGAAACATCATGTCTGGTCCATTGTATCATTACACTGCCCCTTAAGTTGAGAATAGGTATTTATCATTCCCAACTTGCACAAATTTGATTCCAATTTGACTTTAGTGACTGCTTTGGTAAAGAGATCAACAAGCTTCATATTAGAGGCGACATAGGGCAAACAAACATCTTGAGAAGCAACTTTCTCACGGATGAAATGACAGTCAATCTCAATATGTTTAGTTCTGTCATGCTGGATGGGATTATGATCAATATTGATGGAAACTTGATTATCACAATACAACCTCTACGGTTTCTCATACTCCATCCCTAGTACCTCGACAAGAGATCTGAGCCATAACACTTTAGCCACACCATGGGCCATAGACCTATATTTTGCCTCAGCACTTGAATGGTCAATAACATTTTGCTTCTTACTACACCATGACACAAGGTTACCTCAAATAAAAGCACAATATCCTGAAGTCAATCTTCTATCATCAACACATCCGACCTAGTTAGCATCAGTATAGACCTCATTTTTCATATGACCATTATTTTTAAAAAGTATTCCCCGACCTGGACATTTCTTCAAATAAGCAAGGATTCCTTCCACAACCAATAGATGAGTGGTTCTAGGAGAATGCATGTATTGACAGACCACACTAAAAGCATAAGAGATGTCAAGGCGAGTGAGACATAGATAAAGGAGCTTTCCAACTAGTTGTTGGTACATTGCTTTGTCTTTAAGAGGCTCACCCCCTTCAGCACTTATCTTATGATTAAGCTCAATGGGTGTGTTTGTAGGTTTAACCCCTAGTTTCCCAGTGTCCTCAAGAAGATCATGAACATATTTCCTCTGGGAAATAAAGATACCATGTCTAGAGCGGCCACTTCAATTCCCAAGAAATAGCATAGATCACCAAGGTCTTTCACTTTAAATTCCTCCTGAAGTTTGAGAGAATCAATCTCATCAGGATCACAACCGGTCATAACAATGTCACCAACATGCATTGCAAGAAGGGTGAGAGAAGCACCATTTCTCTTAATGAAAAAAGTATGATCGGAGTGGGCCTGTACATAGCCAAACCTTTCAAGAGCCAATCTAAATTTGTCAAACCAAGCTCTTGGAGATTGCTTTAAACCATATAAAACCTTTTGCAATTTGCAAACTTTCTTTCCTATAGCAGCTTCATAAAAACCAGGAGAAATTTGCTGCAAGGGATAATAAAACTCTAATTGTATTCGTCTTGGCAACAGGTGCAAAGGTTTCAAGGTAGTCAATGCCATAAGTCTAAGTATACCCCTTTGCCACCAGCCGAGCCTTATACCTCTCAATCGAGCCATCTGCACTATGCTTCATAGTGAACACCATATGCACCCAATTGGTTTTTTTTTTTTCTCTTCTGGCTTGTCAATTAGCTCCCTAGTCTTACATTTATGAGAGCACCCATCTCTTCTTCCATTGCATTCTTCCACTTAGGTATTGCAAGAGATTCCTATAGAGATCTAGGAATAGGTATAGTAGAGATAGATGCTAAGAGGGACCTATAGGATGGTGAAAGATGACCATAGGTGATAAACTGAGATATGCAATGAGTAGTAAATGAAGTGCACTATTCTTTGGGCGTGAACACCAACTTTGGGAGATACTGCTTCTCCGGATCAGGTATAATCCTCCCATTTATCTTTTGGTATAGATCTGGTTTGATTAGGGTTCAAGTAGATCATTGAATATTGTATTCTAAATTTAGGGAATATGATTCCCAGTTGGGAGAAGGTAGGAAATTTTTGAAATTCGCCCACCCATTCCGCAACCTTTATGGCATCCATTAGATGGATCCTACCATTCTTTCAGTGGTATCAGAGCCACAGGTTCGAATCTTGAACCAAAAGAAAATCAGATCTGACCCTGCGCAGATGGATAGAAGGTGTTCTTTCAAGATTTGCGCAGATTGTTTTCTTTTTCAAGAAACTGTTTCTTGTTTAGGGCGATTGATCTGAAATTAATTTTTATTAAATCCAAAATTTATTTAGAATTGTTCTTTATATATTTTGATTTAATGGACTGTTCGAACCTGGAGATCGCAGTGCAGATTTAGCGTAGATGGTCTGCGCACCCTTTTTCTTTTCTTTTTATTTATTTCATTTAATTCGGTTTGTAAATAATTTTTTTTATTTTAGACTGAATGTATAGGATTTGATCAAGGATGTAATTAATAGAAATAGGTTTTCTGTTTTATTTTTCTTGATTAAAGAAGAAGAAAGAAGAAGGTGGCGACAGGAGATTTGCAGTTGGAGAAATCGCTTTCTGCGATTTGCAGTTTGTGAAACTGCAACCCTTGTGATTAACCTCTGTTTTGCAGGTGGTGCGAACAGTCCATAATTGTTTTGTGTTTGTTTGAAATCAAAACTATTAATTTCAGATCTTTCAATAATTAATTCTTGAATTGAAAATCAGTTTTGGACCATTTCGGACTAGATTGGACCAAAACTGTTTGGACCAAATCTGGGGTTCGAAGGGGGCTGTTTTCAGTCCAATTGTCTCACACCTATTGTTCCAAATCTGATGTTCAATTACAGGGATTAATTCGGCCCACCTGTAAAGCCCAGTTTTAAAGGGTTAAAACTACAAAAGCCCATTATTGTGAGATAAGCTGTATGGGCCGAACTGCTATCTGCGATTCAGCCCATACACCTAGTGGACATTAATCGTTAATGACTTTTTTTTTAAATGGGCCGTTGAATGGGCTTTACAGCAATTAATTGATTGGATCAATTCCCCCTTTACATGTGATGTTTGGATGTTTGATGTGCTGCGACCATGGGCCATAAGTACTTGGCCCGTGATGACTCGTTAGTGGCTCTTGCGCACACCATGGCTGAATGCACATCATTGCCATGGTGTCCCTGAAGGTCATTGGATGACCCCCTCTTTGCTTGGTGGGCCCCACAACCCTGAAAAAGGGATGCGTACGGAACCCCTAGCCGATTAAGACCCACCAGAAATCTGACTTTATGAAATTCAGTGGGAGCCACTTTGGTTTGACCTAAATTAGAACTAGGGCGTAATTTGTTCCCTCCAGCAAATATGAATGCAAGTGATAGGGAGATTCATATGATGGACTCTCTAAAGGCCTTCCGTCATTAGCACAATGATGGGTCCATCAGTAATGAGGAAACACACCATAAAATTGGGCTATCCATTTGCTGTTGGATCTGTTAGAGTGTTTCATAAGATGATAGGGGCGTCATAGACCGATGTGGGAGGGGCTTCACTAGAAAATGGGAACTCTCTCACGGTACCTTGGCATAACCTGAATATGATGGGTGTGCACTCACTGGACAGAAGGGTTTACCTGAAAACGGCTCTGAACCTTGTCTGACAGAGGCCAAAGGGAAACTCATTTGATGAGTGGATATGATCCGTCACAGAAAGGTGGTGGGGTTATGCAGCTGAAACAGTTGGCTTCATGCACCCCATGTGATTTCCCACATTTCTAGAGACATTTCGTCGTCTCCGTCACTGAGATAGGAGGGAAATCTCAGAGATGAACAAATGGGAATGGAACATAGATTAAAAGCCATATCTATGTAGGTAAACATGAATCAAACTAAGGTTGTGGACTAATGATTTTGCTGTTTTATCAGAAAATGGCAAACGGTCAATTTGCAAAGCTTCTAGACGATAACAAGCTTAAGGGCCCAAACTATGCTGACTGGTACAGAAATCTTATGCTGGTCCTAACTTCCGAAAAGTTAGACAAGGTGGTGAAAAATCCTGCCCCGGAACGTCCGGGTGATAGGGCTTCTGAGGCCCGTAGGAGGGACTACCAAGATTGGGAGGATAAGAACTCCCTAGCCCGCTGCTTTGTCATTGCCTCATTAGACAACTCAATACAGAGGCAGTTCGATCATATCGAACTAGCCAAGGACATATTGGACAGTCTAAGGACAATGTATGAAGAGCAGAACCGTTCTACTCGACAGAAGGTCCTGAAATTGTTCATGACCGCGCAGATGACCAAAGGGTAGAATGTTCATGACCATTGTCTTCGGATGATGGGATACATTAATGAACTTGAAGCTCTTGGATCCAGGCTAGATCTTGGCACGCAAGTGGATGCCATCCTGAATTCTTTGCCCTCTTCCTTCAATGCGTTCACTATGAACTACAATATGAATAAGCTGAATGTCAGCGTCCAGGAACTCAGCAATATGTTGCAGAGGGCCGAGGATTTACTCAAGAAGGATGAGCCTGTGGTTATGCTTGCTGAAGCTAACAAATCAGGCAAGAAAAAGAGAAAGGCAAAGAAGCCTCAGAAGAAAGCTACCAAACCTAAGAAGCAGAAGAAGAACAAGGCATCTGATGTCTGTCACTTCTGCAAGCAGACCGGCCACTGGAAGAGGAACTGTCCTGCCTACCTGGAATCTAAGAAAGGTAATATCGAAACTTGTGTCATAGAAACTAATATGTTAGTTACTTCTGTGTCCTGGTGTGTTGACTCCGGGGCTTCAACTCATGCGTGTAACTCACTGCAGGGGTTCAAAGTTAGCAGAAGATTGAGTGAAGGTGAAGTGACACTCTTCTTGGGAACGACTACAAGTGTTGCAGCTGCGGCAATAGGAACCGTAGAATTAGTTTTTAAAGAATGAGTCCTTGTACTTAAAGATTGTCTTTATGTACAGAACTTGAGAAGGAATTTAATTTCTGTTTCAAAATTGTGTGCTGATGGATATACTGTTTACTTTAGTAATATGATTACTGTTAAACGGAATAATAAATTCATCGCATGCGGGGAACTAGAGAACGGTCTCTATGTTCTGCATCCTTCTTTGGAAACTAACTTAACCGAAACTACGTCGGTCGAAAATCCCAAGAAAAGGAATCGTAATATAGTAAGTCCCACGTGCCTCTGGCATTACCGACTTGGCCATATCGGTATTGACCGAATCACAAGGCTGGTAAAGGATGGTCCTTTGGATTTTCTAACTGTAGAAAATCTTCCCACTTGTGAACCTTGCCTCCAAGGTAAGATGACTAAGCGGCCATTTGACGGTAAGCCTGAAAGATTTGCAGGCACACTTGACCTAATACATACTGATGTATGTGGTCCCCTGAGTGTTAGGACACGGAATCAACACGTGTACTTCATCACCTTTACAGATGATTTTTCACGATATGGTTACGTGTACCTAATGAGACATAAGTCTGAATCATTTGAAAAGTTCAAAGAATTCAGACAGGAAGTCGAGAAACAGTTAGGGAGAGAAATTAAGGCCCTTCGATCAGATCGAGGTGGCGAGTATCTCTCTGACGAATTCAGGGACTACTTAAAGGCCAATGGGATAGTGTCACAACTAGCTCCTCCTGCTACACCTCAACTCAACGGTGTTTCAGAGAGGAGGAATAGGACCTTGTTGGACATGGTTCGGTCACTTCTCGTACACTCAGAACTACCCACATCCTTTTGGGGATACGCATTAGAGACTGCTATCTACGTGCTGAATCGGGTTCCAACCAAATCAGTTCCGAAAACTCTATATGAGCTTTGGACCGGAAGGAAGCTAAGTGTAAGACACTTGAAGATTTGGGGTTGTCCTACACATGTTAAAAGAACAAGTGCGGACAAGTTGGAATCTAAAACCAGCCGTTGCCTGTTTATAGGCTACCCAAAGGATTCGGTGGGTTATCTATTCTATGACCTAAATGAGCAGAAAGTGTTCTACAGTCGAAACGCCCAATTCTTAGAAACTGATTACATTCAGGACACCCATCGTCAGGAAATAGTTCTTGATGAGGAGAGCTCAGGAGCAGTGGGAGATGTCCCACAAGTTCCAAGTAATGACCAACCTAGAAGGTCCACCCGGGTATCCAGACCACCAGTCCGATATGGTTATGACCAGGATAGTTACTTGGTGGAAGCCTTGACTAGTGAAGCGGATCCCGTGACTTACGCGGAAGCTATGTTAGACATAGACTCCCAGAAGTGGGTGGAGGCCATGAGAGCTGAAATGGACTCAATGGAGACCAATGGAGTCTGGACTCTGGTGGATCCGCCCTCCGGGGTAAAAGCAATTGGTTGCAAATGGATCTACAAGAGGAAGAAGGGCCCCGATGGCAGGATTGAGACCTTTAAAGATCGTTTGGTGGCGAAAGGGTATACTCAGAAAGAAGGCATCGACTATGAGGAAACCTTTTCGCCGGTGGCCATGCTTAAATCCATTAGGATCCTGCTAGCTGTAGCAGCGTACCATGATTACGAGATTTGGCAAATGGATGTCAAAACAGCGTTCCTGAATGGAGATCTTAGTGAAGATATCTACATGCAGCAGCCGCAAGGCTTCATTGCTGCTGGTCAGGAACACATGGTATGTAAACTTAATAGATCCATATATGGACTTAAGCAGGCTTGTAGGAGTTGGAACATCCGTTTTGATTCTGCAGTCAGAACGTTTGACTTTGAGCAGAATCCGGATGAGCCCTGTGTTTACAGGAAATCCAGTGGGGATAAGATCACCTTTTTGGTCTTGTATGTGGACGATATCCTACTCATTGGGAATGATGTAGGAATGTTGACTTCGGTCAAGGTATGGCTATCACAGCAGTTCTCCATGAAAGATCTTGGAGAAGCTTCATACATACTGGGTCTTCGACTCTATAGAGATAGATCGAAGCGGATAATTGGATTATCCCAGGCTGCTTATATTGACAAGATTGTCAAAAGATACAGCATGGAAAACTCCAAGAAAGGAAACGTTCCTTTCAGGCACAGAGTCACTCTCTCCAAGAAGATGTCTCCCAAGACTTCTGAGGAGATTGAGAGCATGAGAGACGTTCCCTATGCCTCAGCCGTAGGGAGCATCATGTATGCCATGTTGTGCACTCGCCTGGACATAGCTCAGGCGGTGAGTGTGGTAAGCAGATTCCAGGCAAACCTAGGACAGGAGCATTGGGCTGCTGTGAAGAACATACTCAAATACCTTCGAAGGACGAAAGAGTTTTGTCTGGTATTCGATGGTAGTTCACTGGAAGTTCTAGGGTATACCGATGCCGATTTCCAGTCGGATCCAGATGATAGAAAGTCTACATCTGGGTATGTTTTCACGATAGGATCGTGTGCTGTTTGTTGGAAAAGCAGCAAACAAGGGTCCACTGCAGACTCCACAACCGAGGCCAAGTACATTGCCGCAAGTGAAGCTGCCAAGGAAGCCGTGTGGATGAAGAAGTTCATACACGAATTGGGGGCGATTTCATCCAGCACATCACCCATCCCGTTGTTGTGTGACAACAATGGAGTGATCGCCCAGGCTAAAGAGCCTCGGGCCCACTCGAAGTCAAAGCACATCGAGAGGAAGTACCATGTACTACGGGAGATCGTTGGTAGAGGGGACGTCCTAATTCAGAAAGTAGCATCAGCGGACAATGTGGCAGACCCATTGACTAAGCCATTGACACAGAAGGTGTTTGAGAAACGCGTGGAAAGTATGGGACTCCGGCTTGTACCAGATTGGACCTAAGTGCAAGTGGGAGCTGTCAGACAGTTTATGTATGCCCTTAGCTTCAATCTAATTTGATGTACTTTTGTTATTTAGTGGAAATAAATAAAGTGCATGTTTGATTCATGTTGTTTGGTTTAATTCTGTGTAAAACCCTAAAACTGGACATTTGTAGAGACTCCTGTTAGTTTTAAATGTTCACAGCCGTTGGATAAGTCTGGGGAGATTTATCCTGCCAAGGCTGATGCTGGTGTGCCACCAAGTGTTGGGATGGCCTGTCTCAGCCGTCAGGGTAAGACCCGAGGCATATGCAGTATGGGATTACTTGAATCCTTGAACCGGACCAGATTTCCAGTCTTGCCCTGGACCTTGGAGATAGATGGGCAAAACTGGAAAGTTACACCTGACCCCTAGACTCGATTATGACACTTCACTAGGTGCTGGATCAGGCTGCCTTTGATATGCCAATCAGTGAGATCCTTAGTGGGGATCAAAACCTGGGTATGTTGGGGCAGTTTGAGAATTCATCTGAGTGGGTGGTCATAGTGACAGAATCAGCCACATTGTCGGACAAAGGGTAATGATCGGGAATGCACTCTCTCTGATGGAAACCAAACTGCCGGCAGTTGATTTCAATCGTTGGAATTTTGTTTTGCAAAATTAATATATTTACATATATATGTACGGTTTCAAAATGTTTGCAAATGGTTTTAATTCCCGGGATCCATGTGAGAGGAGAGTGCGACACTGTTCCTTGCAGCCGAGGGAGAGGTCCTCTCTTGTCGGGCAGTGCTTGATCATTAAGGGCTGAGAGGTTAAGTGTAAGACCATTTAGGATAATACCTGATGGGCTAATCTTGCACCTGCCCACAGTCCCTGGGTTTTTATAAGATGGCTTGGCCCAGGGACCACTTAATGTAAGTGTTGGGCCCATAGGGTCCATACGATGGACTCAAGGGGTTCATTGAGTTTTTCAATGAATTCGGCTGGGCCTTGTATTAAAGGCTGGGCCGAACCCATGTGGCTGGTGTGTAGATCAATGCTTGGGTCCCACGCCATACAAAGAAGCCCAACTGGGCAGCAGATTGGAAGCTAATTAAACACTGAACACTTAATGGGCCAAAAGCCCATTTCGAGGTGGGCTGATATGATCACCCAACCAGGGGGCGAATTTTAGATTGAAGTTAGTAAAAGGTTGGGCTCTTAGCTCTATACACTCTTAGAGACCAAATTCAAATCAGATTTGAATATGGTAATCTCCTGATAAGATCAGGAGTAAGCTAACTCTATCTAGGAAAGGGATTAAGATCATCCCCTATCCAAATACTGATTTGGATTGGGATAACTCCTAAGGAGGAGATTTCTTAATCAAGAAGAAAGGAGGAGATTTCGAACCAATTAAGAGGGAGAAATATCAGATTTCGAACCAAACAAGATCGCAAGAAGGGTTCCTGCGATTTGAGATTAGATCTCACACTCTCCAGAAAAGAAAAACAGTTCAGCCTTTTTCGTTTTCTGGAGATCTCCTCCTGCCGCCGCCATCTGCAATATTGCAAGATACGATCTTTGCAGAAAAGAAAGTCAAGAAACTAGTTCTTGACATCAGTCTTGCAAGAAAGACTGAAAGAATTCAGTGTTTAGTACATCCAGGGGATTCTTGTGAAGGATCCAGTGTGTAGGACGCACCCTGCTGGTTCTGTTCCATCCACAGCTGTGTCATCTTCAGCAGGGACAGATCTTGGAGCATTCTTTGGGCGTGAACACCAACTTTGGGAGATACTGCTTCTCCGGATCAGGTATAATCCTCCCATTTATCTTTTGGTATAGATCTGGTTTGATTAGGGTTCAAGTAGATCCTTGAGTATTGTATTCTAAATTTAGGGAATATGATTCCCAGTTGGGAGAAGGTAGGAAATTTTTGAAATTCGCCCACCCATTCCACAACCTTTATGGCGTCCATTAGATGGATCCTACCATTCTTTCAACATCAATATACACAATTTCAAAAGGAGTATTGCTTCTTTTATTACTCAAAAAATATGAAGATCGACAATGTTTTGCAAGTTCACAACTCTCACACTTTAAAAAGGACATCTGAACTGACTTAAACAAAGTAGGAAACACGTTTTTCAAAGATCCAAAAGACAAATGATCTAAACAATTATTCCAAAGCATAATCTAACTCACAGACTGAGAAAAAAAAGACTGCAACTCCTTTATCACTTTCTGAGGGGTGCTCGAGTAGGTAGACTCCATTCATCTAATGGCCAGTCCCAATCACCTTCCTTGTCACCAGATCTTGGAAAATATAATGGTCAAGTAAGAAGGTTGTTGAGAAATTTTGGTTTTTTGTAAGGCTACTAACTGACAGTAAATTAGTACTAAGCTTGGGTACATGCAAAATTGAGGATAAAGTAATGGCATCAGAGATTCTGATGTTTCCCATGCCAGAAATGGGAACAAGGGAGCCATCAGCTATGGATACTTTATCCTTACCGGAAGACAAGTTGTAAGAAGTAAAAAATGAAGAAAAACTTGTCATATGATTTGATGCACCAGAGTCAATAATCCATGTAGGGTTAGTGTTACCTAGGGTAGTGGCATGAAAAGTAGTGGCTCTTGTACCTGAGTGGGCAAATGCTGATGTGGAGGAAGGAGGTGCAGTAGTAGTAGAGATAGATTGAGATGATCCTACAAGCCTGACTTCATTCTCCAACTGAGTCAATGCTGCCCTGAATGCAGCAATGGCCTCTAAAGAAGTGGATCGAGGTCCTTGAAGAGAAGAGCCATCTAATATAACAGTAGCATTTGCATTCTCTTTCTTATTCTTGAGTCTTTCCGACACAAGATTTGGGTGAAGCTTCCAACAAGTATCTTTTGTGTGCCTAGGTTTCTTGCAATACTCACAAAACACACCCTTCTTTCCTTCATTCTTCATCTCTTTCTCCCTCTCACCACTATACTTGTGTCTTGCAGCTGCTAATGCCACTTCCGTCAGAGAATTTTGAAGCATAACCTTCCTTCTACTCTCTTCACTATATACCAGAGATTAAGGCTTGAGAAAAGGTAACATTTTCCCTAGTGAAAAGCTGCTGCCTAACAATGTCAAAATCAGAATCCAGACTCACAAGAAATTCAAAAATTCTATTCCTTTCAACCAACTTGTTATAGGTTGCTGCATCTTTATTACTCTTCCACTCAATTGTTTCAAGGTGATCTATCTCATGCCGTAGGGATTTCAGAGTGGAGTAATAAATTGATATGGGTTTCTCCCCTTGCTTTAGATTGTTAACTTCCATTTTTAACTCAAAAGCCGTAGCCACATCAAGTGGCTGGGAGTAAGTTTCTTTCATACTGTCCCAAATATCCTTGGCAGTCTTTGCCCAAAGATAATTTCTACTAATATGGGGAATTGCACAGCCATGCCATCACAAGATAATTTTCTTGAACCCATTTGGAATGGGAAGAGTCATCCTTGGCTGGTTCCTTAGTATCTCCAGTCACAAAGCCTTGAAGGGGATGGAAGATCCATCATATGGATGGCCGAACCCTACAAGAAAGTTGGGCAAAATTTCAAAAATTTCTTTTCTCCCATCCGGGAATCGTATTCCCAATTTAGAAAATTGCATTTTCAAGGTTCGTTCTTGTAACCAAACCAAACCAAATATGAAACCAAGATTAGGGAGAGGTATACATGATACAGAATCCACGCAAAAATCTCCTCCCAATGCAGGTGTTCATGCCCAAAGAGTGTACCAAATCCTTCTTTCACAAAATGTGACACAACTTAGGATGAGGCAGGATCAGTAGGTAGTTCTTCACCAAGAACCTTTGATTCTTCAGCAAGAATTGAATAGGGTAGAGAGCATAGATTCAAAATTGTTTCTTCTAACAAGAAACAATATCAAGATCAAATCTTGGTCAATTCCAAGAAATGAAGATTGAAAAGGGTAGGGCGGCAAGAGTAGAAAGAGAAGAAATTGAAGGCAGAAACAGTCAAACTGAGTTTTCTTTTGTGTTGTATATTTTTCAGATCCACCCTACTCTTTATTTATAGCCTCAAAGAGATGATCTCCTAATCTGATTAGGAGTTTCTTAATCCAAATCTTTATTTGGACCTAAACTCTTTAAGTGATAAGGATAATCCCTTATCATATCTACAGGTCAAGATCAGCCATTCTTGATCAAATTAGGAGTTCCCTGATCCAAATCTCTATTTGGATCTGGACTCTTTAAGTGGATAAGATTTATCCTCTTATCCTTATTTGCTGATCCATACCTAGATTCACCCCTATTTAATTAATCCAATTAACCTAGTTCGGAATGGTCTTTAGACCCATTAAGCTTTCAGGCTCACTTCTTTTTAATGTTGGCTAAGTTGGCTCTCTTTGTATGGCATGGTACCCTATCATTGATCTACACATCAGACACATGGGTTTAGCCTAGCCTCTATTACAAGGCCTTGCCGAATTCACTATTGAATACAGTGAACCCCTAAGTTCATCACCATGGGCTCGCGGGTTCAACATTTACATTAAATGGTCCTTGGGTTCAACATCTTATGAAGGCCCAAGGACTGTGGGCAGATGCAAGATTAGGTCATCAGGTACAACCCTCAATAGTCTTACACTTAACCTCTCAGCCATAATGATGAAAAACATTACCCATCAGTGATGACCTCTCCCTCGGCTGCAAGGTACAATGCTGCACTCTCTACTCACATGGATCCTAGGAATTAAAACCTTTTGCAAAAAAATTGTGAAAACATAATATATGAGTATATCTCTATATAAATATATTTTGCAAAACCAAATTTCAAACCAATTTGAAATCCACTGCTGACAGTTTAGGTTTCCATCAGAGATAGTGCATTTCCCTGATCATTCACTTTGTCTGATGAAGGGGTTTATCCTGTCACTGTGATTACCCACTCAGATGAATTCTCGGATTGTCCCAACATACCCAGGTTTTGACCCCCACTAAGGATCTCACTGATTGGCATATCAAAGAGAACCTAATCTAAGACCTAGTGCAGTTCTATAATCGAGTCTAGGGATGAGGTGTAACATTCCAGTTTTGCCCATCTAATCTTATGGTCCAGGGCAACAATGGAACTTGGTCTGGTTTAGGGTTTCAAGAAAACCCACACTGTATGTACCTCAGGTATCACCCTGGCAGTTGAGACAAGCCACCCCAACCAACTTGGTGGCACATCAGTGTCAGCCTTGGCAGGATAAATCTCCCTAGGTCTATCCAACGGCTGTGAAGATTCTAAACTAACACAAGTCTTATATGTGTCCAGTTTGAGGGTATTACATAGAAACACAACAAAATAACATGAATCAAACATGTACTTTGTTCACTTACAGTAAATGTCATAATGTACATCATACTGATTGGAGCTAAGCGCATATACTGTCTAATAGCTCCCACTTGCACTTAGGTCCAATCGGGTATAAGCCGGAGTCTCATACTTTCTACGTGTTTCTCAAACACTTTCTGTGTCAGTAGCTTAGTCAATGGGTCTACCACATTCTCCGCTGACGCTACCTTTTGAATCTAGGCGTCCCCTCATCCAACTATCTCCCACAGTACGTGATACTTCCTCTTAATGTGCTTTGACTTCGAGTGGGCTTGTGGCTCTTTAGCTTGAGCAATGGCTCTAGTGTTGTCACACAACTGTGAAATGGGTGATGTGATGGATGGGACAACTCCTAATTCTTGAATGAAAATTTTCATCTAGGTGGCTTCCTTGGTAGCTTCACTTGCGATAATGTACTCGGCCTCGGTTGTGGAATCTATAGTGGACCCTAGTTTGCTACTTTTCTAGCTAACTGTGCAAGACCCCATCATAAAGATGTATCCAGATTTGGACATTCTATCATCTGGGTCTGACTAGAAATCGACATCAGTATACCCAATGATCTATAGTGAACTGCCATTGAATAGCAGACAAAACTCTTTTGTCCTTTGAAGGTACTTTAGTATGTTTTTCCCAGCATTCCAACGCTCTTGTCCTGGGTTAGATTGGTATCTACTTACCACACTCATAGCCTGAGCAATGTTTAGCCGAGTGCACAGCATGACATACATGATGCTCCCTACGGCAGTGGCATAGGGAGCTTCCTTCATGCCCTCAATCTCCTCAGGTGTCTTGGGTGACATACGCTTGGAGAGAGTGACTCTATGCCTAAAAGGAACATTTCCTTTCTTGGAGTTCTCCATACTGTATCTCTTGACTATTTTGTCAATGTAAGTAGACCAGGATAATCCTATTATCCTTTTTGATCTATCTCTATATAGTCGAAGTCCCAAGATATAAGAGGCTTCTCCAAGATCTTTCATGAACAATTGCTGTAAAAGCCATACTTTCACCGTAGTTAACATTCCTACATCATTCCCAATGAGTAGAATGTCGTCTACATACAGAACCAAGAACGTAACCTTATCCTCACTAGTTTTCCTGTAAACACAGGGTTCATCTGGATTCTGCTCAAAATCAAACTGTTTGATGGTAGATTCAAACCACATGTTCAAGCTCCTAGAAGCTTACTTAAGTCCATATATGGATTGATTAAGTTTGCATACCGTGTGTTCCTGACCTGCAGCTATGAAACCTTGCGGTTACTGCATATAGATATCTTTAGTAAGATCTTCATTTAGAAACACGGTTTTGACATCCATTTGCCAAATCTCGTAGTCATGGTATGCTGCTACATCTAGTAGGATCCTAATGGATTTAAGCATGGCCACGGGAACAAAAGTTTCCTCATAATTGATTCACTCTTTCTGGGTGTACCCTTTTGCCACAAGACGAGCCTTATAGGTCTTAACCTTACCATCGGGGCCCTTCTTCCTCTTATAGATCCATTTGCAACCAATTGCTTTTACCCCAAGGGGTGGATCTATTAGAGTCCAGACTCCATTGGCTTCTATTGAGTCAGCTCTCATGACATATATCCACTTTAAGGAATCTATGTCCAACATAGCTTCCGTATAAGTCACGGGATCCTCCTTACTTGTCGTGGCTTCCACCAAGTAACTTTATTGGTTATAGCCATAACGAATTGGAAGCCTGGATACTTGGGCAGATCTCTTAGGATGGTTATTATCTAAAGCTTGTGAGACATCTCCCACTACCCTTGAGCTCTCCTCATTAAGAACAACTTCCTAACGATGATTGTTAAGGATGTAATTTTCCTCCAAGAAATGAGCATTTCGACTACAAAACACTTTTTGCTCTCCTGGGTCATAAATAAATACATTACAGAGCCTTTGGGGTAACCTACAAATAGGCAACGATTGATCTTAGATTCTAATTTGTCGGCACTTGTTCTTTTAACATGTGCTGGAAAATCCCAAATCTTTAAGTGTCTCACACTTAGTTTCTTACCTGTCCAAAGCTCATTGGGAGTCTTCAGAACGGATTTGGTTGGAACCCGATTCAACATGTATATCGTAGTCTCTAATGCATATCCCCAAAAGAATGTAGGTAATTCCAAGTGGATGAGAAGTGATCAGACTATATCCAATAATGTCTAGTTCCTCCTCTTCGATACACCGTTTAACTATAGTGTAGCAGGATGAGCTAGTTGTGATACTATCCCATTTTCCTTTTAGTAGTTCTTGAATTTGTCAGAGAGATACTCGCTTCCTTGATCTAATCAAAAGGCCTTAATGTGTCTTTCTAACTGTTTATCGACATCTTGTCTGAACTCTTTGAACTTTTCAAAGGATTCAGACTTGTTTCTCATTAGGTACACGTAACCATATATTAAGTGATTATCGGTAAATGTTATGAAATAAACATGCTGGTTACGTATCCTAACATTCATGGGACCACATACATCAATATGTATAAGGTCAAGCGTGCCTGTTGATCTTTCAATCTTACCGGTAAACGGTTGTTTCGTCATTTTACCCTAAAGGCAAGGTTCACAGTTTGGAAAATCTTCTACAGTTACAAAATCCAAATAACCATCATTTACCAACCTTGTGATACGATTTATGTTAATGTGGCTAAGTCGGTAATGCCACAAACACGTGGGATTAACTATATCACAAGTTCTTTTCTTGGGGATATTATCTGACATAATTTCAGTTATGTTTGTTTCCAAAGAAGGATGGAGAACATAGAGACCATTCTCAAGTTATTCATATGCGAACAATTTGTTATTCCTTTTGATAGTAATCACATTACTAAAAACAACAGAATAACCATCGACACAATTTTAAAACAGAAATCAAATTTCTTCTCAAATTTGGTACATAAAAACAATCTTTTAATGTAATAATTCCTTCTCTGAATCACAATTCTATATTTCCTATGGTTGTAGCTGCAACACTTGCAGAACTCCCCAAGTAAAGAATCACTTCTCCGTCACTCAGTCTTTTGCTTGTCCTAAACCCCTGCAATGTATTACATGCATGAGTAGAAGCCCCGGAGTCAATACACCAGGAAGTAGAAATGACCAACTTATTGGTCTCTATGACAAATGATTCGAAATTTCCTTGTTTCTTGGTCTCCAGGTACTAAGGGCAATTCATCTCCCAGTGGCCAATCTGCTTGTAGAGAAGTGATAGGCATCTGATGCCTTGTCCCTCTTCTGCTTTTTAGGCTTGCTAGTTTTCTTCTGAGGTTTCTTCTTTGCCTTCCTCTTCTTCTTACCCGATTTTCCACCTTTAATAAGCATGGCCATGAACTCATTTTTCTTTATCAGTTTTTCGGCACTTTGCAACATATTGCTGAGTTCCTGAAGGCTAACATTTAGCTTGTTCATATTATAGTTCATGATGAACTGATCTTAGGAAGGAGGCAAAGAGTTCATGATGGCATCAACTTTGGTGACAAGATCTAGCCCAGATCCAAGAGCCTCCAGTTCATTAATGTATCCCATCATCTTAAGACAATGGTCATGAACTAGATGGTTCTTGGACATTTGAGTGGTCATAAATTGCTTTAAGACCTTTTGACCAGTAGAACCATTCTACTCTTCATACATGGTCCTTAGACTATCCAAGATATCTTTGAACACTTCGATCTGATCAAACTGTCGTTGTATCTGATTGTCTGAGGGTATGATGTAGCACCGGGCAAGAGAGTTTTTCTCCTCCCATTCTTGATATTCCCTCCTGTGGGCCTCAGAAGCCCTATCACCTGGAGGATTCGGAGCAGGGTTCTTGGCAACTTTATCCAATTTCTCGGACGTTAGAACCAGCATAAGGTTATGAAACCAGTCAGCGTAATTTGAGCCCTTAAGCTTATTATCGTCTAACAGTTTTGCGATTTGTCGGTTTGCCATTTCTGATAAAAGGCAAAGCAAATATTAGTCCACAACCTGATTTGATTCATGTTACCTACATAGAAATGGCTTTTAATCTATGCTCAATTTCCATTTGTTCATCTATGAGATTTCCCACCTATTTCAATGGCGAAGATTGCGAAATATGTCTCTGGAAATGTTGGAAATCGCATACAATACATGAAACTAATTGTTTCAGCTGCATAATCCACCACCTTCTGTGAAGGATCATATCCACTCATCTTATGAGCTTTTCCTTTGACTTCTGTCAAACAAGGTTCATTGCCATTTTAGGTTAAACATTTCTGTCCAGTAAGTGCTTACCCATCATATTCATAAACACCAAGGTACCGTGAGAGAGTCATCCATTTTAGGATAAGCCCCTCCCACATCGGTCTATGGTGCCCTTATCATCTTATGAAACAATCTAACAAATCCAACAATAAATGTATAACCCAATTTTATGGTGCATCTCCTTATTACTAAAGGACCCATCTTCTTGCTAATGATGGAAGGCCTTTAGAGAGTTCATCATATGAATCTCCTTATCACATGCACTTATATTTCTCTGGGGGGAACGAATAATTATGCCATAGTTCTAATTTAGGTCAAACCAAAGTGGCTCCTATTGACTTTCTCAAAGTCAGATTTAAATGGGTCCTAAACGGCTAGGGTTCCGCATGATTCCTCTTTGGAAGGAAGTTGATATGGGGCCCATCAAGCAGGGAGATCATCCAATCATCTTATGGATACAATGGCAATGATGTGCATTCAGCCATGGTGTGCAAAAGAGCCACTATCGAATAATCATGGGCCAAGTGCTTATGGCCCATGTACATAGCACATCACACATCCATACATCATATGCATTAAACAAATTGATTCAATCAATTAAAATATCTATAAAACCCTAAATTAATTAGGTTAAATCAGTATCAGCCCAATAGAGCCCATAATATTATCAAATAACATTATCTAGGAATATGGGCTGAATTGCAAAGAGCAGTTCGGTCCATATAGCTGAATTAGGGCTGATGCAGTTTTAATATATTAAAACTGGGTTTTACAGAGGTGGGCCGAATTAAAACTTGAAGTGGGCCATCAATCCTCTGGCCAAAATCAAATTTGGGTAAGATAAACCAACCCCATCGAGCCAAGAATTCGGTCCAACCAGTTTGGACCAAATTTGGTACAAATTGGCCCAAGTTTTGGTGTCCAGTTCAAGATTTAATTCAAGAATAATGATCTGAAAAATAAATTAAATATAGATAATCAAATTATCAAGAAAACAAAATCAGAGGGTTGCACTATGATTTTCTTGGACATCCTGCAAACCTGCAAAGAAAAATTAATAACAGATTGCATAATCGATATCTGCAAAATCGTAGATCACAGAACTTCATTTTGCAAAATCTTCTTCTCCTTTGTCGCGCACTCCAACAATCTCCAGATGAAAATAAAATAGAAAAACCTAACTTTTCTATTATTACATCACATTGAATTCCTATACAATTTGTCTAAAAAAAATTATTTACAGACCAAATCGAATAGAAAATAAATAGCAGGGTGCACAAATCTTGGTACCATGAAAGATTCGATCTCCATCACACATGAAGCCCAAATATTCAAGAAACATTCATAGAATATTTCCTTAAATATAATAGAATAATAAAGATTTATTTTTCAAATCATACGCCCATAAATCTGGGAACTAGTTTCCAGAAAAAACACTAACTACGCAAATCGGGTAGAATGCCTTCTGCCCATTTGCGAAGATCCAGATTTGATCTAATTTGGTTCAAGAGTTGAACCTGACTCTGATACCACTGAAGGGGATGGGAGATCCATCATATGGATGGCTGAACCCTATAGGAAGATTGGGCAAAATTTCAAAAATTTCTTTTCTCCCATCCGAGAATCGTATTCCCAATTTAGAAAACTACATTTTCAAGGTTCATTATTGTAACCAAACCGGATCAAATATGAAATCAAA
Organism: Nelumbo nucifera; assembly: GCF_055504915.1. Lineage (NCBI taxonomy): Eukaryota > Viridiplantae > Streptophyta > Magnoliopsida > Proteales > Nelumbonaceae > Nelumbo > Nelumbo nucifera. The sequence continues at coordinate 96,513,247 of NC_142649.1, forward strand.
ATTAGAGAAAAGTATATGTGATATGGAATTCATGGAAAAAGCTCCTCCCAATGCTGGTGTTCACGCCCAAATAGTGTACCAAATCCTCTCTCCACTAAAGATGACACAACTTAGGATGAGGCAAGATCAACAGGTAGTTCTTCACCAAGAACCTTTGATTCTTCTGCAAGAATCGAATGGGGTAGTGAGCATAGTTTCAGAATTCTTCCTTCTAGCAAGAAACAATATCAAGATCAAATCTTGATCAGTTCGTAGAAATGGAGATCGAATAGGGTAGGGTGGAAAGAGCAGGAAGAGAAGGAACTGAAGGCAAAAATAGTCAAACTGATTTATCTTCTGTGTTGTATATTCTTCAGATCCACCCTGCTCTTTATTTATAGCCTCAAAGAGATGATCTCCTAATTTAATTAGGAGTTTCTTGATCCAAATCTTTATTTGGATTTGAACTCTTTAAGTGATAAGGATAATCCCTTATCACATTTGCAAGTCAAGATCAGCCTTTCCTAATCAAATTTGGGTCTGGACTCTTTAAGTGGATAAGATTTATCCTCTTATCCTTATCTGCTGATCCATACCCAGATTTGCCCCTATTTAATTAATCCAATTAACCTAGATCAAAATGGGCTTTAGGCCCATTAAGCATTTAGGCTCACTTCCTTTTAATGCTAGCTAGTTTGGCTCTATTTGTATGGCATGGGACCCTATCATTGATCTACACATCAGCCACATGGGTTTAGCCTAGCCTCTGTTACAAGACTTGACCAAATTCACTACTGAATATAGTGAACCCCTGAGTCCATCACCATGGGCTCTTAACGGGCCCCACATTTACACTAAATGGTCATTGGGTCCAGCCATCTTATGAAGGCCCAAGGACTGTGGGCAGATGCAAGATTGGGCCATCAAGTACAACCCTCAATAGTCTTACACTTAACCTCTCAACCCATAATGATCAAAAGCACTGACCGACAAGAGAGGACCTTTCCCTCGACTGAAAGGTATAGTGCTGCACTCTCTACTCACATGGATCCTAGGAATTAAAACCTCTTGCAAACAATTTGTAAAAACATAATATATAAGTATATTTTGCAAAACCAAATTTCAAATACATTTGAAATCCACTTCCAAAAGTTTAAGTTTCCATCAGCGAGAGTGCATTTCCTCGATTATTCACTTTGTATGACAATGGGGTTGATCCTATCACTATGATCACTCACTCAAATGAATTCTCGGATTGTCCTAACATACATAGGTTTTGACCCCCACTAAGGATCTCACTAATTGACATATCAAAGACAACCTAATCTGACACCTAGTGCAGTTCCATAATCGAGTCTAGGGGTCAAGTGTAACATTCCAGTTTTGCTGATCTGTCTCAAAGGTCCAGGTTAACACTGGAATTTGGTTGTATGTACCTCAAGTCTCACCCTGGCAGTTGAGACAAACCTCCCGAATCAACTTGGTGGCACATTAGTGTCAGCCTTGGCAGGATAAATCTCCCCAGATCTATCCAACGACAGTGAAGATTCTAAGCTAACTCGAGTCTCATATGTGTCCAGTTTAAGGGTGTTACACAGAAACACACCACAATAACATGAATCAAACATGTACTTTATTCATTCACAATAAATGTCATAATGTACATCATACTGATTGGAGCTAAGGGCATACACTGTCTAACAAGCCTAACTTTCCTCTTCCTCCAATTGCTATCTTGGCAGATTGAGACCACTCCAAATAGTTAGAACCATCAAATCTGATTGTGGTAACTTAGAAAGGGTTGTTTTTAGTCATACTAACATCCCTTTCAGCACCCTCTCCAGTAGGTTTCTATTCACCCCCAAAGAACTCCATGCTGAAACCAACACAAAGAAGAACAAAACCACACTCGGCTCTCCTTCTGAGACAAAACATAGACAGAATAGAAGAACAACAACTATTCGGTCCACGAAAAACTTCAAAAAAATGAGCACACTGCTCAGAGATATTAGAAAACCCTAATCAGTCCGTACACTGCTAAGAGAAATCAGAAGTCCTGATCAGTCTGTAAGCTACTCAAAGTAAATAGAAACCCTAATTAGTCTAGTGAACTCCCAAAAAAAATTGCCACACCTTTCAGAGGTTTCAAAAAAGAGAAACTTCAGAACCCTAATCAGTCCAGTAAACTCTAAAAGGTAGTCACACCTCTCAAACATTTCCGAAAAGAACACCCTTCAGTAACAATCGTTTGGAGGGTTAAGGAGAAATAAAACTACCAAGAAATTTCTGGGCGGCACCTTCAACTTGAGATTTAAACCCTAAATCTCACCTCAAGAAATTTTCTCTGATTCTTCTGACTGCTAGGAAAACTCCAAGAACAGAAACATCCTGGGCAAGGCTTCGAACTCCACTAATCTCCAAGAATCAGGCCATGGACAGAACTAGAACTCCAACCCTATCAAACTCTCATGTAGCCGGCTGGGAAGAGCCTACATGAGATTCACAAGTAGACCTAAACCTGCTCTGATACCAACTTGAAGTTACTATTGTTAGCAGAACTTCTGGGTTCAAAATAAAAACAGAAATCAAAGAAGAAGAAGAGGGAAGAAGAGAAAAAGGAAGAGCAAGAGAGTGATGGGCAAAATCAATTACTGCTGCCCAAGGCAGTATTATTTATATGTTCAACATAACATTAGGTAAAAGGACAAAAATGCCCTGCTACCTATAATAGTACAAGTAAGTAAGTATAAAGACAAGAATTAAGAAATAAGACTAAACTTATGGGACCACATAAACAAGAAACATCATGTTTGGTCCACTATATCACTACAATTTTCATTTTCGGTCCTCTATCTTTTTTTAAATATTTATTATTCAATTATGACATCATGGGTTTCTTTAAAAAGTTGGATTATTGACCCACCATCTAGATAAGAAAATAGCTTGATTGTACAAGTGGTATAAGTGTGCAAGAAAAATAAAAAAGGGACGATTAATACCATATTTTATCAAATTGGTATCATTACACCATTTTGATAAAAATTCACAAGAAACTCTTGGCCGCAAAATTTACACCAACTTGATAAAAATTTATAACTTAATTGTACAAGTGGTTGGTCCCTTTAGTTCTTTTATATGGTCTAATTAATATTATATAAGTTTGTAAGAAAAATAAAAAGAAAAGAATGAGAGAGGAAACGGGAGAAAGACTAAGGGAGAACAATAGAGATTGAGGGAGAAGGAGATATTGATCAGGAGGAAGAGTGAGGGAGAAGAATGAGAAAGATTGAGAGAGAGAGAGAGAGAGAGAGAGAGAGAGAGAGAGAAAAGTAGAGGTTTTGATTTGGCTACAGACCAGAGTGGGAGAGACAAAATAAGTGACAGACCAAGACATGACTGTGAGAGTGAGAGAGAAGGGACGAAAATCGAGAGACAAAGGGAGTGGGAGAAAAACTGAAAACCTATTTTTGGTATAGGATTTTTGCTATGTTCAGCATGGATTAAGAGTTCCATGTTGGCAACAACCATGTATGCCTTTGATGACATGGTGTGGGTTTTGATAATTTGAAATGCAGAGCCGGTTGTCAGAGTTTTGTTGGTTTTTGGGTCATCTTAAAACCTAATTTTAAATGTACAATTGGCTTTGACTATTATTTTCCCTTTAAACTATATATTTCATGTACATTATATAAATAATTTTTACTTATTATACTTAATTTTTGTTTGTCTAGGATATCTTTTGACCCCAACCACTGACCACCACCTAAAAAGAAAAATAGTTTGATTTCTAGGTAGACATTAAATTTTGTATTACATTTTTATCATCAATAAAATTATTTCTTGTGTATAATACTTATATTTGTTCAATATAATGAATGCATAATATTGCAGATGTATCCAATATTTTATTTTTTGTAAATATATAAGATTAGATATGCACCCAAAATTTTCCCTATTTTTATTTTTGTGATTCTTTGTATTTTTCTATTTTTAAAAATTTTATTATTTGATTATGACATCATTTCATTTCTAGGTAGATTTTAAATTTGACATTCTATTTTCATCGTTAATAAAAATACTTCTTACATTTCATATTTATTTTAATTTTTTATTATTTAATTATGGCATTATTTATTAATTCATTTGACCCCAAATGGTCGAATTGCTTGCCCACCACCGAAAGGGAAAAATGCTTTTGTTTTCTAATTACTTTTCAAAATATTTTTTATACTATTAAAATTAATATTGTGGATTTAATTACAAGAATTTAATGATGAGAAAAAATATCTTAAATATAGGATTTAATGAGAGAGAATTGGAAAATATTTTTATTTCTAATTGGTTTTAAACTTTACATTCCATTTCCATCATTAATAAAAACATTTCTTATTTAATATGTATGTTGAAACTATTCCCAATTTTTTTAATTTCTAAATGTTTTCATTTAATCTATTTTTTCATTTTATTATTTAATCATGGCAACCTGGATTGACCCATTTGACTCAAAATGGTTTAATTTCTTACCACCACCTAGATGAAAACACTATTTTTTGTAGGTAGTTTTCTTTTTTATGTTATTAGAATTATTAGTTTATTAAGTGTGGATTTAATTAATTGAACTTAATGATGAGAAAAAACAAAAATTACTTAAATATATGATTCAGTGAACATGTGCAAGTTAATAACTTAAATGTTGGATTTAATGAGAGGAAATTGAATGATTGAATATTTTAAAATTACCTATTTTCAACTCATTTAATATCAATAACTGATTACCCTATTTTCTCTCGTTTTTTATCAATAAATTTAAATATAGAAGAATAAGTTTTGTCCTTAAAAAATTTCAGTAATATTCTTAAAGCCATTGGTGTTTTATAAAATAGTATAGATAATAGATATATTTGCAAGGACTCGTGATACAGGCAACAACTAGCGAAAGCGTCATTTGACTGAAGCGGGTTGCATGACCAACCAAAGAAGGGGAAATGGGTAACTGGGTAAGGTAGACCGTTGGCATTGTAGACTTGATTGAAATATGTCTGACGTCATTGGTTATTCAGGATCAAAATCAAGGTTTGTCTTTCTCGGTCTTTCAAAACCGGCCAGCTCATTCCTTTCAATTTTCAATGAACCGCGACCTGATGAATATGATTTTATTTTCTAATTAACACGCCCCCTCGTAAGATATGTTGAAATTTAATTAATTATAATGGAGACGATGAAGATGAAAACTGTTTAAGATTTTAGTGACGTCTCTGAATAAGTTTTTATTTTTTAGCAAGTTTTATCTCTTAGTTCAAACTTCAAACTTCGCGGCTGAGCCTGTTCAAGTTATCACTTCTAGAAGTCCCAGTAGTTTTTAGCAACAGTTTGAGATCCTCATCTCTTGCTCTCATTCAGGATCAGTTCAGGAACCACGTTGATCATTTTTCTCAACTGTTCAAACTTCAAATACATGCTGTAAACACAAACGTCAAATACAGGTCTAGTTTGGGTCCTCGAGCGATCTTATGTACTGGTTCTTCAAATAAAGAAACACATGCAGCTTGTCTTTGTCCCAACGAAAGTAGAATATTTCTCATGCTTAATTGGTAAGTGCACCGCTCTACCACGGGATATTGCATCCAGAAGAGGATATCAACGGTCATATAAATTTTAATTAACTTGGGAACAAATTACGTGTTAGACTTTCTCTGTAGAAAAATGAAAGAAAGTATGAACTTGAGCTCTAATTTAGAAACTTAATACAGACATAACACCAGCTTCTTTTAATATATAGGACCACAACCATTAAATCTGTCACTGTGGACTCCATGTATTTTATCATTGGTGAAGGATGTTGTCATTGGTTTCACAGCCCACTGCAGAAACATTGCCTTCAGCTAATATGAGTTAACTTGTACAATGCATACTTTATTTTCTTTCATTTACCTCAAAGGAAATTAGAAGGGGAAAATAACAAAGTTTATATATAAAAGAAATAGGAGAATTAAGAGATGAAAATAATTACCGAACTATTTCATCTAGAAAGAATTGTCTGGGTTGAATTGTCATCGGCCATGGTTTCTAATGCTTCTCGATCCGAGGTGTTTCTTGAATCGAGGTTGCAGTTAGATAGTTCTACCAACTAGGCAGAGCCGAGGTGGAAGGACGAAGCCGTACTCCAAGATTTGAAACCAAAAAAGTGGTCAGAGGCCCTAGGAGTTATTCCGTGGGTAGGTACTCCGACGTTCAAGTTAGTGAAGAGAGAAGGTGGTCGGGCCGAGCAGTTGATAGAACAGTGCTGGTCCAAGTAGAGTAACAGTATGGATGCCGAAAGTCGAAAAGTCCCTTATAGCCGAAGATCCATGTCCTAATTGGATGAGGTTGTCTACCAAGGCCTAATCCCCAGTGGAGCTGTCCTCTCTATCCATACGACGCTCTCATGTTTTGGTCATGCTTATCCGATGACGTGGTGCCGACGTGGCTGAAGTGATAAGGCAGCCATGGAGGTGACACGTGGTGTGACGTGGAAGAGCTCTTCAGTTCTCGGCTAAGGAACTTGAATCTGAAGTTGGTTGAGCGCACTGTTTGAGTAGAGGGGCTTGATTGGACCAGTTTTTTGGGTGAACTGGCCAACTTAACGCTCGTGTTATGCTGATGGAAGAGTTGTTTCACCTTCCCAAGGCGACATGCGTGTGGCGTCGTTTTGTCTTCCCAAGCTATCAGAGAGCAGTGTTTGATCTTCACCATTAATCTGAATCACCGAGAGACTTATAAAAGGGGGGGGGGGTGAAGAGCATTACTTTTCCATTTGCGAAAGAAGTGTTTGTGGAGCTCAGCAAGAGGTAGTCTTCGGCTCGGTGTTTGCTTTAGTTCTGCGGTCTAACCTTCGAAGTTCGGTAAGATATCTTCCTCGTCCTCTGATTCTTCCTGTTCTTCCTGTTCTTTTGCTTCATCTTCTTCTACTTCCCTTTCTTGTAATGGGTCTGAGCCGGGGTCTCTTGTCGAGGTGGTTGCGCTCAATACCCGCGAGGCTAGTGGCTAGGGGGCCGAGGCTGAGGAGTTTGAGGTCTTCGACCCTATCTGTCAACTAGGGAGGTTGAACTTCCTCCGCGGGTTGGTTGTCGATTTGGGACTACTCCGTGCTGTTTGACACCCGGGGGTGTAGCTCGAATCAAAGCACTGTACGACATTCCTGAGGAGTACGATCTGTTGGACAGTTTTTGTATGCCCTCAGCTACAATCAGTTTTGATGTACTTTTCATATTTATTGTAAATAAATAAAGTACATGTTTGATTCATGTTGTGTGGTATACTTCTATGTAAGACCCTAAAACTGGACACTTAATGAGACATGTGTTGGTTTTAAATGTTCACATCCGTTGGATAAGTCTGGGGAGATTTGTCCTGCCAAGGCTAACACTGGTGTGCTGCCAACTGTTGGGGTGGCTTGTCTCAGCCGCCAGGGTGAGACCCAAGGCACACGTAGTGTGGGATTAATTGAACCCTTTAACCAGACCAGATTTCCAATATTGCCCTGGACCTTGGAGATTGATGGGCAAAACTGGAAAGTTACACCTGACCCCTAGACCCAATTATGGTACTACACTTGGTATCAGATTGGGCTGTCTTTGATATGCCAATCAGTGAGATCCTTAGCGGGGATCAAAACCTGGGTCTGTTGGGAGTGTTTGAGAATTCATTTGAGTGAGTGATCATAGTGACAGGATCAGCCCCTTTGTTAGACAAAGGTAATGATCGGGGATGCACTCTCTCTGATGGAAACCAAACCGCCGGCAGTTGATTTCAATCGTTAGAATTTCGTTTTGCAAAATTTATATATATGATATATAGATATATATGGTTTCAAAATGTTTGCAAATGGTTTTAATTCTTGGGATCCATATGAGTAGAGAGTGCAGCACTGTTCCTTGCAGCCGAGGGAGAGGTCCTCTCTTGTCGGGCAGTGCTTGATCATTATGGGCTGAGAGGTTAAGTGTAAGGCCATTTAGGATAATACCTGATGGGCTAATCTTGCATCTGCCCACAGTCCCTGGGTTTTTATAAGATGGCTTGGCCTAGGGACCACTTAGTGTAAGTGTTGCGCCCACAGGGTCCATATGATGGGCTCAAGGGGTTCACTAGGCTTTCCAGTGAATTCGGATAGGCCTTGTAATAGAGGCTGGGCCGAACCCATGTGGCTGGTGTGTAGATCAATGCTTGGGTCCCACGCCATACAAAGAAGCCCAACTGGTCAGCAGTTTGGAAGACTATTGAGCACTTATTACTTAATGGGCCTAAAACCCATTTCGAACTGGGCTGATCTGATCAGTCACTAAAAGGGGGTGGGTCTGAGATTAGGATGAGCCCAAAAGCTTATCTAATCTGTAGATAAGATTAAGAAGAGTCCTAATCCAAATACAGATTTGGATAAGGGCAGCTCCTGATGATTAGGAGGTTTTCTTAATCATTAAGCAAGTGGAGGAAACCCTAATTCGAATTACAAGAATTCGAACCCAAGGGAATTTGTAGAGAACACACTTGCATTCTGGAGATAGGATCTCAGAAACCCTAGAGAAGAAAAATCAGTTCGCCACTTTCTTCTCTAGTTCTCTTCTCCATCAGCCGCCGCCAACCACCACCAGTTCGATTTCTCTGAGAGGGAAAGATCAAGAAAGATTTGTTGATATCAGTCTTTGCTGAAAGGCTGATTCAGTTCGGTGCTTAATGATTCCAAAGGATTCTTGTGAAGGATTCAGTGCATAGGACACACTCTGCTGGTTCTGTTCCACAGTTGTTGTGTCATCTTCAACAGGAGCAGATCTTGGTGTCTTCTTTGGGCATGAACACCAACTTTGGGAGATATTATTTCTCTGGATCAGGTATAATCACTCCCTTCTCTTTTGGTTCAAATTTGGTCTAGTTTGGTTCAAGTAGGATTCTTGAATTTGATTCTAAAACCAGGGAATACGATTCCCAGTTGGAAGGAAGGTAGGAAATTTTTGAAATTTTCCCACCCATTCCACAACAGTTTTGGCATCCATACGATGGATCCTACCGTCCCTTTTCGTTGTATTGAGCTACATGTTCAAATCTTGAACCAAAAGATCATATCTGAACCTGCACAATTCGGTAGAAGCTGTTATATCCGGGTATTGTGTAGTTTGCTGTTTTACTTCAAGAAACTGTTTCTTGTTGAGGGCAACTGATCTGAAATTAATTTTTGTTAAATCTGAAATTTATTTAGAATTGTTCTTTATTTATTTCTTGATTTAATGAACTGTTCATACCTGGAGATCCAAGTGCAGATTTGGCGCAGATTGTCTACACATTCTTTTTGCGTAATTTCTGTTCAATTCGGTCTGTAAAATATTTTTTTTTTATTTGTTCCAGACCGAATGTATAGGATTCAATCAAGGATGTAATTAATTAATAGAAATAGGATTTCTATTTTATTTTATTTTCTTGATTGAAGAAGGTGGTGGCGCTGGAGATTTGCAGATGGAGGGATCGCATTCTGTGTTTTGCAGTTTATGAAACTACAACCCTAGTGACTCTCTGTTTTGTAGGTGGTGCGAATAGTCCATGACTGATTTATGATTGTCTAAAATTAGAAATATTAATTTCAGATCTTTCCTGAATTAATTCTGGAATTGAAAATTAGTTTCGAACCATCTCAGACCAGATTGGACCAAATCTGTTTGGACCGAATCTAGGGTTCGAAAGGGGACTGTTTTCAGTCCAGATTTCTCACACTTTCAAGCCCAAATCTGATGTTCAATTGCAGGGATTAATTCGGTCCAACCTGTAAAGCCAGTTTTAAATAGTTAAAACTGCAAAAGCCTACTTTTGTGAGAAAAGCTACATGGGCCGAAATGCTAACTGCTATTCAACCCATATACCTAGATGATATTAATTGTTAATATTGTGTTTTTGTTGGGCTGATTAATGGGCTTTACAGCTAGTGATTGATTGGATCAATTCTTCCATACCATGTTTTGTGTGGGTGTTTGATGTGCTGCGACCATGGGCCATAAGCACTTGGCCCATGATGTTACGTTAGTGGCTCTTGCGCACACCATGGCTGAATGCACTTCATTACCATGGTGTCCCCTAAGGTCATCGGATGACCCCTTCCTTGAATGGTGGGCCCCACAACCCTAAAAAGGGTCGCGTGTGAAACCCCTAGCCGATTTAGGCCCACTAGAAATCTGACTTTATGAAAGTCAGTGGGAGCCACTTTGGTTTGACCTAAATTAGAACTAGGGCGTAATTTTGTTCCCTCCAGTAATATGAGTGCCTATGATGGGGAGATCCGTATGATGGACTCTCTAAAGGCCTTCCATCATTAGCATGATGATGGGTCCTTCAGTAATGAGGAAACACACCATAAAATTGGGCTATCCATTTGCTGTTGGGTCTGTTAGAGTGTTTCATAAGATGATAGGGGCATCCTAGACCGATGTGGGAGGGGCTTCACCAAAAAATGGGAACTCTCTCACGATACCTTGGCGTAACCTGAATATGATGGGTGAGCACTCACTAGACAGAAATGTTTTCCTAAAAATGGCTCTGAACCTTGTCTGACAGAGGCCAAAGGGAAACTCATATGATGAGTGGATATGATCCGTCACAGAAAGGTGGTGGGGTTATGCAACTGAAACAGTTGGCTCCACGCACCCTATGTGATTTCCCACATTTCCAGAGACATATCGCCATCTCCGTCACTGAGATAGAAGGGAAATCTTAGAGATGAACAAATGGAAATGGAACATAGATTAAAAGCCATATCTATGTAGATAACATGAATCAAACTAAGGTTGTGGACTAACGTTTTGCTGTTTTACCAGAAAATGGCAAACGAACAATTTGCTAAGTTGCTTGACGATAACAAGCTTAAGGGACCCAATTAAGCTGACTGGTACAGAAACCTTATGCTGGTCCTGACTTCAGAAAAACTAGATAAGGTGGCAAAGAATCCTACACTGGATCGTCTAGGAGACAGGGCTTCAGAAGCTCGCAGGAGGGAATTCCAAGAATGGGAGGAGAAAAGCTCCTTAGCCCGCTACTATATCATAGCCTCTTTGGATAATCCAATACAGAGGCAGTTTGATCAGATCGAACTCGCTAAGGACATATTGGATAGTCTGAAGACTATGTATGAAGAGCAGAACCGTTCTACACGACAAAAGGTCCTGAAGCAGTTCATGACCGCACAGATGGCCAAGGGGCAGCAAGTTCATGACCATTGTCTCCGGATGATGGGTTACATTAGCGAGCTGGAGGCCCTTGGGTCCGGGCTAGATCTGGTCACATAGATAGATGCCATTCTAAACTCCTTGCCTCCGTCCTTCAATCTGTTCATTATGAATTATAATATCAACAAGCTGAATGCCAGCGTCCAAGAGCTCAACAACATGTTGCAAAGAGCTGAGGAATTAATAAGGAAGGATGAGCTGATAGCCATGCTTGTTGAAGCTGGCAAATCTGGCAAGAAGAGGAAGGCAAAGAGAAAGCCCCAGAAGAAGGCCACCAAATCTAAGAAACAAAAGAAAGACAAAGCATCCGATGCTTGTCACTTCTGTAAGCAGGCCAACCACTGGAAGGGGAACTATCTTGCCTACCTGGAATCTAAGAAAGGTACTTTCGAAACTTGTGTCATGGAAACAAATTTATTAGTAACTTCTATGTCTTGGTGTATTGACTCCAGGGTTTCAACTCATGCGTGTAACTCACTGCAGGGGTTCAAAGTAAGCAGAAGGCTGAGTGAAGAAGAGGTGACACTTTACTTGGGGACTTCTGCAAGTATTGCAGCTACGACGATAGGAACCGTAGAATTAAGTTTTAGAGAAGGGATTCTTATACTGAAAGACTGTCTTTATGTACAAAATCTAAGAAGAAATTTGATTTCTGTTTCTAAATTGTGTGTGGATGGATATACTATCTCTTTTAGTAATGTGATTACTATCAAAAGGAACAACAAATTCATCTTATACGGGGAATTGGAGAACGGTCTCTATGTTCTACATCCTTCTATAGAAACTAACTTAACCGAAACTACGTCAGTTGAAATCCCCCAAAAAAGGACTCGTGACATAGTTAGTCCCACGTGCCTGTGGCATTACCAACTTGGCCACATCGGTATTCACCGAATCACAAGATTGGTAAAGGATGGTCCTTTGGGTTTTCTAACCGTAGAAAACCATCCCACTTGTGAGCCTTGCCTTAGAGGCAAGATGACAAAGCAGCCATTTAACGGTAAGCCTGAAAGATGTACAGACACACTTGACCTTATACATAGTGATGTATGTGGTCCCCTGAGTGTTAGGACCAGCAACCAACACGTTTATTTCATCACCTTTACCGATGATTTCTCATGATATGGTTACGTGTACCTAATGAAGCATAAATCTGAATCATTTGAAAAGGTCAAATAGTTCAGACAAGAGGTCGAGAAACAATTAGGGAGAGAAATTAAGGCCCTTCGATCAGATCAAGGTGGCGAGTATCTCTCTGATGAATTCATGGACTACTTAAAGGCCAATGGGATTATCTCACAATTAGCTCCTCCTGCAACACCCCAGCTTAACGATGTTTCAGAGAGGAGGAATAGGACATTGTTAGACATGGTCCAGTCACTTCTCACACTTTCGGAATTACCTACATCATTTTGGGGATATGCGTTAGAGACCGCAATTTACATACTGAATCGGGTTCCAACCAAATCGGTTCCAAAAACTCCATATGAACTATGGACCGGAAAGAAACCAAGTGTCAGACACTTGAAGATTTGGGGTTGTCCTGCGCACGTCAACAGAATGAGTGCAGACAAGTTGGAATCCAAGATTAGTCGTTGCCTATTTGTAAGCTACCCGAAGGTTTTAGTGGGTTATCATTTCTATGACCCAAGTGATCAGAAAGTATTCTGCAGTCGAAATGCCTTGTTCTTAGAGACGGATTATATCATGGACACTCATCGTCAGGAAATAGTTCTTGATGAGGAGAGCTCAGGACAAGTGGGAGATGTCCCGTAGGTTCCAGGTAGTGACCAACCTAGAAGATCCACCCGGGTATCTAGGCCACCAGTCCGTTATGGTTATGACCAGGATAGTTACCTGGTGGAAGCCTTGACTAGTGAGGAGGATCCCGTGACTTATGCGGAAGCTATGTTGGACATAGATTCCCAGAAGTGGGTGGAAGCCATGAGAGCTGAGGTGGACTCGATGGAGGCCAATGAATTTTGGACTCTAGTAGATCCACCCTCCGGGGTAAAAGCAATTGGTTGCAAATGGATCTATAAGAGGAAGAAGGGCCCCGATGGCAAGATTGAGACATACAAAGCTCATTTGGTGGCAAAAGGGTATACTCAGAAAGAAGTCATCGATTATGAGGAAACCTTTTCGCTTGTGGCCATGCTTAAATCCATTAGGATCCTGCTAGTTGTAGCGACATACCATGACTACGAGATTTGGCAAATGGATGTCAAAACCGCGTTCCTGAATGGAGATCTTAGTGAAGATATCTACGTGCAGTAGCTGCAAGGCTTCATTGCTGCTGGTCAGGAACATGAAAGAATGGTAGGATCCATCTAATGGACGCCATAAAGGTTGCGGAATGGGTGGGGCGAATTTCAAAAATTTCCTACCTTCTCCCAACTGGGAATCATATTCCCTGAATTTAGAATACAATATTCAAGGATCTACTTGAACCCTAATCAAACCAGATCTGTACCAAAAGATAAATGGGAGGATTATACCTGATCCGGAGAAGCAGTATCTCCCAAAGTTGGTGTTCACGCCCAAAGAATGCTCCAAGATCTGTCCCTGCTGAAGATGACACAGCTGTGGATGGAACAGAACCAGCAGGGTGCGTCCTACACACTGGATCCTTCACAAGAATCCCCTGGATGTACTAAACACTGAATTCTTTCAGTCTTTCTTGCAAGACTGATGTCAAGAACTGGTTTCTTGACTTTCTTTTCTGCAAAGATCAAATCTTGCAACAATGCAGATGGCGGCGGCAGGAGGAGATTTCCAGAAACGAAAAGGCTGAACTGTTTTCTTTTCTGGAGAGAATGAGATCTAATCTCAATTCGCAGGAACCTTTCTTGCTTACCAGAACCTCTTGGATCGAAATCTGATTTCCCTCTCTTGGTTCATTCGAAAATCTCCTCTCTTTTCTTCTTGATTAAGAAATCTCCTAATTAGGAGTTATCCCAATCCAAATCAGTATTTGGATAGGGGATAATCTTAATCCCTTTCCCAGATAGAGTTAGCTTACTCCTGATCTTATCAGGAGGTTACCAGATTCAAATCTGATTTGAATTTGGTCTCTAAGAGTGGATAAGGCTAAGAGCCCAATCCTTTTTGCTAACTTCAATCTCAAATTCGCCCCATTGATGGGTGATCATATCAGCCCACTTCGAAATGGGCTTTTTGGCCCATTAAGTATTCAGTGTTTAATTAGTTTCCAATCTGCTGCCCAGTTGGGCTTCTTTGTATGGCGTGGGACCCAAGCATTGATCTACACACCAGCCACATGGGTTCGGCCCAGCCTTTAATACAAGGCCCAGCCAAATTCACTGAAAATCTCAATAAACCCCTTGAGTCCATCGTATGAACCCTCTGGGCCCAACACTTACATTAAGTGGTCCCTGGGCCAAGCCATCTTATAAAAACCCAGGGACTGTGGGCAGGTGCAAGATTAGCCCATCAGGTATTATCCTAAATGGTCTTACACTTAACCTCTCAGCCCTTAATGATCAAGCACTGCCCGACAAGAGAGGACCTCTCCCTCGGCTGCAAGGAACAGTGCCGCACTCTCCTCTCACATGGATCCCGGGAATTAAAACCATTTGCAAACATTTTGAAACTGTACATATATATGTAAATATATTAATTTTGCAAAAACAAAATTCCAACGATTGAAATCAACTGCCGGCAGTTTGGTTTCCATCAGAGAGAGTGCATTCCCGATCATTACCCTTTGTCCGACAAAGTGGCTGATTCTGTCACTATGACCACCCACTCAGATGAATTCTCAAACTGCCCCAACATACCCAGGTTTTGATCCCCACTAAGGATCTCACTGATTGGCATATCAAAGGCAGCCTGATCCAGCACCTAGTGAAGTGTCATAATCGAGTCTAGGGGTCAGGTGTAACTTTCCAGTTTTGCCCATCTATCTCCAAGGTCCAGGGCAAGACTGGAAATCTGGTCCGGTTCAAGGATTCAAGTAATCCCATGCTGTATGTGCCTCGGGTCTTACCCTGATGGCTGAGACAGGCCATCCCAACACTTGGTGGCACACCAGTATCAGCCTTGACAGGATAAATCTCCCCAGACTTATCCAACGGCTGTGAACATTTAAAACTAACATGAGTCTCTACAAATGTCCAGTTTTAGGGTTTTACACAGAATTAAACCAAACAACATGAATCAAACATGCACTTTATTTATTTCCACTAAATAACAAAAGTACATCAAAATGATTGAAGCTAAGGGCATACAAAACTGTCTAACAGAACACATGGTATGTAAACTTAATAGATCCATATATGGACTTAAGCAGGCTTCTAGGAGTTGGAACATCCGTTTTGACTCTGCTGTCAAATCATTTGACTTTGAGCAGAATCCGGATCAGCCTAGTGTTTATAGGAAATCCAGTGGGGATAAGGTCATCTTCTTGGTATTGTATGTGGACGATATCCTACTCATTGGGAATGATGTAGGAATGTTAACTTCGGTCAAGGTATGGCTTTTGTAGCAGTTCTCTATGAAAAATCTTGGAGAAACTTCCTATATACTAGGTCTTCAACTCTATAGAGATAGGTCAAAGTGGATAATTGGATTATCCCAGGCTGCTTGCTTACATTGACAAAATTGTCAAAAGGTACAGCATGGAGAACTCCAAGAAAGGAAACATTCCTTTCAGGCATGGAGTCACTCTCTCCAAGAAGATGTCTCCCAAGACTTCTGCGGAGATTGAGGGCATGAGAAACGTTCCCTATGCCTCAGTCGTAGGGAGCATAATGTATGCCATGTTGTGCACTCGCCCTGATATTGCTCAGGCGGTGAGTGTTGTAAGCAGGTTCCAGGCCAACCTAGGGCAGGAGCATTGGACTGCTGTGAAGAACATACTCAAATACCTTCGAAGGACAAAAGAGTTTTGTCTGGTATTCGATGGTAGTTCACTACAAATTCTGGGGTATACTGATGCTGATTTCCAGTCGGATCCAGATGATAGAAAGTCTACATCTGGGTATGTTTTCACGATAGGATCGTGTGCTATTTGTTGGAAAAGCAGCAAACAGGGGTCCACGACAGACTCCACAACCGAAGCCGAGTACATTGCCGCAAGTGAAGCTGCCAAGGAAGCCGTGTGGATGAAGAAGTTCATTCACGAATTAGGAGTGGTTCCGTCCAGTACATCACCCATCCCGTTGTTGTGTGAAAACATTGGGGCGATTGCCCAGGCTAAGGAGCCTTGGGCCCACTTGAAGTCAAAGCACATCGAGAGGAAGTACCATGTACTGTGGGGGATCGTTGGTAGAGGGGACGCCCTGATTCAGAAGGTAGCGTTAGCGGATAATGTGGCAGACCCATTAACTAAGCCACTCACATAGAAGGTGTTTCAGAAACATGTGGAAAGTATGAGACTCCGGCTTGTACCAGATTGGACCTAAGTGCAAGTGGGAGCTGTTGGATAGTTTTTGTATGCCCTTAGCTTCAATCAGTTTTGATGTACTTTTGATATTTAATGTAAATAAATAAAGTTCATGTTCGATTCATGTTGTGTGGTATACTTCTGTGTAAGACCCTAAAACTAGACACTTAATGAGACTTGTGTTGGTTTTAAATGTTCACAGCCATTGGATAAGTCTGGGGAGAGTTGTCCTGCCAAGGCTGACACCGGTGTGCTGCCAACTGTTGGGGTGGCTTGTCTCAGCTGCCAGGGTGAGACCCAAGGCACACGCAGTGTGGGATTAATTGAACCCTTGAACCGGACCAGATTTCCAGTATTGCCTTGGACCTTGGAGATTGATGGGCAAAACTAGAAAGTTACACCTGACCCCTAGACCCGATTATGGTACTGCACTAGGTGTCAGATTGGGCTGTCTTTGATATGTCAATCAGTGAAATCCTTAGCGGGGGTCAAAACCTGGGTATGTTGGGATAGTTTGAGAATTCTTCTGAGTGGGTGATCATAGTGACGGGATCAGCCCCTTTGTCAGACAAAGGTAATGATCGGGGATGCACTCTCTCTGATGGAAACGAAACTGCCTACAGTTGATTTCAATCATTGGAATTTCGTTTTGCAAAATTTATATATATGATATATAGATATATGTGGTTTCAAAATGTGTGCAAATGGTTTTAATTCTCGGGAACAGTGCAACACTGTTCCTTGCAGCCGAGGGAGAGGTCCTCTCTTATTGGGCAGTGCTTGATCATTATGGGTTGAAAGGTCAAGTGTAAGGCCATTTAGGATAATACCTGATAAGCTAATGTTGCATCTGCCCACAGTCCCTGGGTTTTTATAAGATGGCTTGGTCTAGGGACCACTTAGTGTAAGTGTTGCGCCCATAGGGTCCATATGATGGGCTCAAGGGGTTCACTAGGCTTTCCAGTGAATTCAGATAGGCCTTGTAACAGAGGCTGGGCTGAACCCATGTGGCTAGTGTGTAGATCAATGCTTGGGTCCCACGCCATACAAAGAAGCCCAACTGGGCAGCAGTTTGGAAGACTATTGAGCAGTTATTACTTAATGAACCTAAAGACCATTTCGATCTGGGTTGATTTGATCAGTCACTAAAAGGGGGCGGATCTGAGATTAGGATGAGCCCAAAAGCTTATCTAATCTATAGATAAGATTAAGAAGAGTCCTAATCCAAATACAGATTTGGATAAGGGCAACTCCCGATATGATTAGGAGGTTTTCTTAATCATTAAGCAAGTGGAGGAAACCCTAATTCAAATTACAAGAATTCGAGCCCAAGGGTATTTGTAGAGAACACACCTGCATTCTGGAGATAGGATCTCAAAAACCCTAGAGAAGAAAAAGCAGTTCGCCACTTTCTTCTCTAGTTCTCTTCTCCATCAGCCGCCGCCAACCACCACCAGTTCGGTTTCTCTGAGAGGGAAAGATCAAGAAAGATTTGTTGATATCAGTCTTTGCTGAAAGGCTGATTCAGTTTGGTGCTCAATGATTCCAAAGGATTCTTGTGAAGGATTCAGTGCATAGGACACACTCTGCTGGTTCTGTTCCACAGTTGTTGTGTCATCTTCAACAAGAGCAGATCTTGGTGTCTTCTTTGGGCGTGAACACCAACTTTGGGAGATATTATTTCTCTGGATCAGGTATTATCACTCCCTTCTCTTTTGGTTCAAATTTGGTCTGGTTTGGTTCAAGTAGGATCCTTGGATTTGATTCTAAAATCAGGTAATACGATTCTCAGTCGGAAGGAAGGTAGGAAATTTTTAAAATTTTTCCACCCATTCCGCAACAATTTTGGCATCCGTACGATGGATCCTACCATCCCTTTCACGATCTTTGGTGCCCGAGAGCCGGTGAGAGGCCCATAGATGCTCAGTCAGGTAAGCTTTGTATGTATTAGCATTGCCTGCTAGCTGGGTTGAGGTTTCCTTTGAACGAGGGGTTTGTCGAGGTTTTCAGGTGGTACCAGGTACTGCCTGTTCAATTGATGTCTAACTCCTTTAGGTTCTTAGTCGGCCTCCTTTCTTACTGCTTTGTCCATGACCTTGAGATCACCCTAGGGATGGTTACCTATTTTCTCCAACTGAAGCACCACCAGTAGGGATACTATTATTTCTCAGCATGGCAACTCATTAAGATTTTGGTCAGGGCTCTGTCTTCGGTGAAGCATTGAAAGGAGAAACTCTTCTTCATGCATTGTCCCGGAGGCTCGCCACTACTGACCGAGCTCCAAAAGATGAGGACGAAAGTGAAGGCATCTAGCGAGACCAAGCTCAACGAAGAAGAGAGGGCATTGATAAGAGCGATCAAGGATGTTGACGTGATGTGTTACACGTCCTTCTTGATGTTGGTCCATGCTAGTTTGATGAGTGAGGTGGCCTGTTTGTTTGTTACATTGGCTTTATTGATCTCTTTTCTTTTCTGAACTGTTTGACCTGGTACTAACTCGCTTCTTGTCTTGTGCAGGTGCTGAAATTGTGAGTTGGGAGGAGATGTCCCGCTGAATGAGGGCAGCGGCGAAAAGGCGCAGCCGAGGTCCGTAGAGCGCACTCGTTGGCAATAGAAGAGGCCGAGGCCGAATGACAAAGAGGTGGTGGTAGTTGACCCAGAGGAGGGTGCTCGGGTCACCCACTCCCCTCCCCAGTGGGATAAGGTGCTGGAGGGCGGCAGTCCTGATATCTATGTGCCACGGTGGGAGGTCCGGCCTGGGGACGAGCTTAAGGCAGAGGGCATCTCGGAACAGCTGCTTCGGGGCTTGCTAACGCCAGCCATTCGACGTGATCTTTTTGAGTCTACCAGTAGTTCCATGGATAGCGCACTCTTGCGCCAGGATGCATTGGTATGTCTTCTTGCTTCTTCTGGTCTCTCTTGGGTTGGGCGGTCATTGCTACTATGCTGATAGTTGGTTTTTTCTTAAAGAGTGCTTGCTCAGCGATTGCCATGGTCGAGCACCTTCGAGTGATGCGGCGCCTCTGTGAGACAGGGCAGGCCGAAGTAGAATGCTCAAAGGCTTGGTTAGCCAAGCTCAAGACCACGAGTGCACAGTTGGCCGCGCTAGAGGCCAAGAATGCCTAGCTGAAGCACGACATTGTGGAGTGGAGCTAGAGCTGCAAGTCGGGCTTGGTTAGGTCGGGTTGAGGCCAACCCTAGCCCAACCCTAACCCTAACCCAACCTAACCATCAACCCAACCAACCCAACCCTAACCCTGACCCTAACTAAATTCCTTTAACCCTAACGTAACCCAACCTAACCCGAAGTCAATTTCAGGTTGGGTTGGGCCCAACCAAACCTTCTTCCCATCCCTTAAAATCTCGTAGAATTTCTCGGTTTTAGGTCTTAACTCAACTTTCACTACATATATTAATCCTATGCTTCATTTGTATTTGTTTGTTAACGCTTTTTTTTTGTTCTTTTGGTACAAAATTCAGAAAAATAAGTGTTAGAAATGACTATAGTTTATTATGAGTTATATATTATTATAGATCTTTCTTGGGTGGCAAACAATATCAAGGGCTCGGAGGACTACCGAAAAGTGCTGGACAACCATGCCTCGTGCTCTTGGGAGGAGGGGTTCTTCTTCTACAGCGACAAGGTCGTGCGTCAGATCCCTTACGTCACTGAGGTCATGTAGGGTTTAGGCTCGTACGATCGATCCCACTACCCCTACTGAGGGCGGCATTGCTGCTGCCGAGGTGCCTGAGGAGGCCGAGGAGTGAAGTATGCCTGCCACTACTACTGCTGCTTTTGTCTTGTCCCATCCTGTTGATGTTGTTTCCTTTTACTCTTTTCTTTTGTTGTTAATGATGATCTACATGGCTCGGTATGCCGACCCTTAATACTTGTAATTATTTTTGTTATTAATGAAACACAATTTTTGTTATGAGCTGTGTGTCCCATTATCTTTCTTCTTTTGTTTTGTTGAACTTACTTGTAAGCCTCGGCCTTATCCTGGCCAAGGTCTAGGGTAGCTGAGATCTTCAGTCTCTGGTGATGGAGGTTGGAGTGCCTGTGATAGTAGTTGCACTTTCTCACGAGTTGGGCTACATCCTGCTTCATGGTCGGCCAAAAGTAGCCTTGCCAGAGTGCCTTGTGAGCCAAAGTTTGAGCGTTGGGGTGATCTCCACAGATGCCTTCGTGTATCTCCCTGAGTACATAATCAGCCTCAGAGGGGGGAGACACCTTAGGTAGGAAAGAGTGTATGACCGGCGATAGAGTTGTCCCTGGATGAGGTAGTATCGGGCCCACCCGTGTACAAGTCTTTTAGCCCCGGCTTGGTTTTTTTGTAGTGTGTTGTCCTAAAGGTACTGTACTATGGGATCCATCTAGGGCAGGCCATGCGGAACTAGGAGGATAAGGAGGGTGGTTGGCACGATGCTAGGCTGGGAAAAAGTGTCGATCTAGACTGTTTGGTTGAGGTCGGTTTGTAGTGAGCTAGCGGTCCTTGAGAGTGCATCCGCTTGTATGTTCTCAGCTTAGGGAATCTGCTTGATTGTGAAGTGCTCGAGTTGTTGAATGATCTCTTGCACCCTTTGTAGGGAGCTCGCCATGGTCGAAGTCTTCGTCTCAAACTGTTCATGGATCTGGTTGACCACGTGTTGGGAATCGCTGAAGGCCTCAACTCGCCAGGCATCGAGGTCTAAGGCAAGTCGAAGTCCTGCGAGCAGAGCTTCAAACTTAGCTTCGTTATTGGAGGACTTGAACTCAAATCTGAGGGCATACGCTACCTTGCTTGTTGGATGAACCGTCCAGATGGAGAGTCCATATATGCGGTGCGGCAAGTGGGTCTTGCATTGAGAGGGTGCATTGGGCTAGGAACTAGTCGATGCTGAATTCGCTCAGCTCCACGCTCCATTTAACTAGGCGGCCGAATGCTTCCGATCTCTGCAAGATGATGAGAGTAGAATTTATCATATTTTTATCCCCAATTATTTTGTCTTTTATACTAAATTAACATCTAATTGGACTCATATCTCTTGTATTTTGGTCCAGGGTATGAAAGAAGGCATCAAGAGCAAAGAAAAACAAATCGGATGATTTTTCACAGTTTCGACATCATTCAGTGATTTGGGTCTAACTCGCATCTCCGAACTCTGAATGGGTTGATTCAAGATCCACTGGAAAGATAAGAGAAAAAAGCCACAACTTTCATGTTTTGGGCTTTCGCAGATTCGACCTGCATCGAAGTCAATTCCGGGCCCGAAGTCGCGGAAAATTCATAGGAAGGCCCAATCCGCAGCTGAAGCCCAACTCGCTGAAAAGCCTGGCTGAAGCCCAATTCATAGAGGAGGTCTATTACGAATCCAAGAACAAGAAACTACGAAGAATCCTTCTAGATCTAAATTCTTGATGTAATCTTAGAATGAAAAAGGGATTGAGTTCAAGACATAAAAATATAGGATTAGAATTAGGATAGGACTTTCTATTTCTTGTAAAGATCAACTTCAAGAGAAAGTAGGAGACCACCCCCTCCCCTTTATTCTATATAAAGGAGGGGGCGGACCAGCTTTAGGTATCACTTGATCACTGAATCATTCAACTTCTGATTTGAATCAAGGAGCAAGGAGCAATCAGTCAAGAAGGGTTCAAGAAAGGTTCAAGAATTCAAGAAACTTCAAGAAGAGGAGATCTCAACACCATGGGCGAACTCAAGAGTTCTTTCTTCCCTTTGTTTGTTTTAATTCTTCCATTATGAACTGATTTGTTTCTTGCTAGGGCTGTGGAAAGCCTAACCATGTTAATGAATATATTTTTATCTTCTTGATTTATCCAAGATGGTGATTTCCATATAGTCTATGAATTATTGTGCTTAATGCAATTAAGAGCTTGGCCACCTCTTAATTGATTTGGGTTATGTGAATGAATTGAGAGAGGAATTCACATAATTGACAGAATAATTCATAGTGTGAATTGAATGGTATATAGATATATATATATATATATATATATATATATATACATGATTCATCTGAATTTAATGGTTTTCTTGGACTTAATGCACTTCCATCTTGAGAGCTCTACTCGAGAGATCGAAGGGTTACCTGATGGGCATAGGTTTAGTATATCTCGAGAGAGAATATTAAATAAATTTGTGAAAATCTCAGCTTATGGGAATAACAATTAGTCTTGGATAATTGGACCCATCAATATTCATTACATTGGTTAGGTGGACCAAAAGTCCTAGCGATTTCATCATTGCATATTCGATTAGTAATCACCTTTGTTTCCATTTTCTCTTTGTTCCAGTTTTTATTTTCAGTAGTTCTTGTTTCCTTAAATCTAAATTTCGACTGTCCAAATAATTAGGGAAGACTGTGATTCTAATACTTATTTTGTTAAATCCTCGTGGGAACGATATTATTATACTACTTGATAACTAGTGCACTTGCTAGAGTTATATATTTTTAGCTATCACAAGACTTATTTGAGAGGCTGGTCTGTAAGTACACGAACGATGTGGGCTTGGAAGTATGGCCGGAGCTTTCTTGTCGAGATGACTAGGGCCAGGACTACCTTCTCTAGATTTAAGTACTAGGTTTTTGTGCCATTGAGGACCTTGTTGGTGTAGTATATCGACTTTTATACCCAGTCTTCCTCCTTGACTAGTATCGAGCTGACCATCTTGTCTCCAGCCAGGAGATAGAGCAACAACTTGTCCCTAGGGCTTGGCTTTGTGAGGAAAGGTGGCAAACTCAGATACCTCTTCAGCTTCTAGAAGGACCGCTCACACTCCTCAGTCCACTAGAAGTCCTTTACCTTCTTCAGGGCCTTTAAGAAGGGCAGGCATCGGTCCGCGGACTTTGACATGAATATGCTGAGGGAAGCTACTCGTTCGGTGAGGCGCTGCACTTCTTTGTAGGTCTAGGGTGACTACATGTTAAGGATGGCCTGGATCTTCTCTAGATTGGCTTCAATTCCTCTTTGCATGACCATAAATCACAAGAATTTGCTAGAGCCAACCCCGAAAGCACATTTTGTCGGGTTCAGCTACATTCTATATTTCCTGAGGTGGCCGAAGACTTCCTTGAGGTTGGCTAGGTGGTGCTCGACCTTCTTGCTCTTCACCAGCATGTTGTCTACATACGCTTCAATGTTGCGGCCGAGCTGGTCTTTGAACACCTTGTTCACCAGCCGCTAATAGGTAGCGCCAGTGTTCTTGAGGCTGAAGGGCATTGCCTTGTAGTAGTAGAGTCCACGGTCAGTGATGATGGTGGTCTTCTTGTAGTCGTCTGGATGCATTTGAATTTGGTTGTAACCTAAGAACGCATCCATGAAGCTTAGGAGTTTGTGCCCCCATATTGCATCGACGAGTAGGTCGATCCTTGGTAGGGGGAAGTTGCCTTTGGGATAGGATTTGTTCAGGTCAGTGAAGTCGACCCAGATCCTCCACTTCCCATTGGCCACCTTCACCATCACAACGTTCGCCGGCTAATCTGGGTACTTCACTTCTTGGATAAAGCCGATGCCGAGTAGCTTCTAGACCTCTTCGTTTATCACTTACCACCGTTCTGTGGTGAAGCTTCTCTTCTTCTTCCTAATAGGTCGGTAGCGTGGGTCAGCGTTCAAGCGGTTGGTGATGACCTTGGGGTTGACCCTCAACATGTCTGCCGCTTACCAAGTAAACACATCGACATGGTCCTTCAACATTTGTACAAGGTCTACACGAAGCTAATCTCCTAAGAGGGATCCGACTTGGACGATCTTCTCGGGGTCTTCTTTGAAGAGCGGGACCTGAATGAGGTCTTTGACAGGCTGGCCACGTTGAGTCTTCAGCTCGTCTTGCAGGTCTATGCTCTTACTGGTTAGCGTCTCGGCAGCTCAACGCTTTCTTCGGTAGGACATCAAGTAACTTCTATGTGGCCCTCTGGTCCCCACATGCTATTCCCACTCTGTATGAGTGATGAGTACATGGTTTACCTACAACTTATGAAGTTTCATGCATGATTTTATGATGGTTTGTTTGAGTTTCACCCCATTTTTAGTTTAATTTCAGGAAATATTTCAGGGAAACCAATTCAAGAAAAAAAGGCATAAAACAAGAAAAAAAGAGCCAAAAATAAATTAATTTAGCCCAGCCTAGCCAAGAAAGCAATAGAGGAACACTCGGCCCATGTAGCCCATGCTACACTCTTTGGGAGAACCCAAAGAGAGAGCCTAGCAAGAAAGCTAAATTTGGCCCAGCAAAGAAGAGGCCCATTTTAGTTCAAGATCAGCCGAGATTGCAGCCCAAAACAACTCAAAATTCAGCTAAGTTGCAGCCCAAAATGCAGCCCAAAGGGAGCTAGGGGCGGCAACTTCTAGAGGCTTCAAGAGAAGAAAGGGGGGCAGCACTCTAGAAGGTTCAAGAGGAGAGAAGGGAAACCAATTTAGAAGCTTCAAGAGAGGCCTCTAGACTCCTTGAAAGCCTATTTAAGGAGGTTTCTTGAAGGGGGAAGGTGTTCAATTGCCTAAGTTCAAGACTCTGTAGTCCCTTGGGTTCAAAATTCAAGAAGTGGAGAAGAGAGAGCTAGGCGCAAGAAGAAGAAGGAGCTGAGGAGATCCAAGTATCAAAGAGAGAAGAAGGTGATTTCGAAGGAGAGGAAACTTGATTGAGAGATCATGTAGTTTCTCTTCCTTTCTTTCTTTCTTGTTGTAATGGAGATTGAATGTTGTAAGATTATTTAATTAAGTTTTCTTGAATCATTCAAATGGATTAGATCTAGCTTTGATGTTTCTTGATTAAGAGAATTGATTGTAGAACTGATGGGCCGAATTGCTCTCTTACAAATCCAGATATGAGATTTGTAATGTCTAAATTGCTTGAGAAGGAATTCAGACGTTCATTATTCAGCTTGGCCGATCTGTTCTAACCTCTTGAAATTTCTAGAGTGCTTGAGAGAGAATCTAGAAATTCTGATGTGCTACTCAAGAACTGAATTGAATGCTATGTTAGAGATAACTTGCACAATTCAGTCGGTTATCAATTCAATATGAATTGATGCCCTTGAATTGTTTGATCTAATGCATGCATGGATGATTAGATTCTTGATAGAGATATAAGAATCATCATTCATGCATAGGATGAATATGCACTTGAAATAGGCTATTCATTGCCTTGGGGCATCACCCAACCAAGGCTGAATCATACCCTATTTGAATGATCTAAGAGGGCTGATTGTTGAATCATGAATTTGTAATTTTAGCCTATTCTCTCAACTTGAATGTAAGGTGTTTGAGCCAACTCCTAGTAGATAGTTTGTTTGCTAGATTTTCAGATTTGAATAAGATTTAGAATTTGATTAATCAGATAAGAGCTGGCTGGTTTAGTATTAGTAGTTGCTACCTAAATCCTCATCTCTTTATTACTTGAGCGGCTAGTGCACTGGCTGGTTTAGATAAGAGCTGGCTGGAAATGATACTCTACTCATCTCTTTATTACTTGAGCGGCTAGTGCACTTGCTAGTGTTACAAGGACCCACCAATGAGGTAGGGAATTTCAAGGTGAGGTGGAATGTGGAGATAGATATTTGTAGAGCATTCAAGGTTGGCCGACTGAGGATGGCATTGTAGGACGACAGGCACCGAACGACAATGAAGTCCACCATCGCCGTGGTTGTTATGTCACCATCTCCGATCAGTAGGGGCAATGTGATCTTCCCTTTAGGCATGAGAGAATCTCTGAAGAAACCCTTAAGGGGGGTGTTAACTGGAGTGAGGCAGTCTTTGCCAATGTCGAGCTATTCAAGAGCTTCTTCGAAGAGGATGTCGGCTAAGCATCTTGTGTCTACTAGGATGTGCCAGACTTTGAAGTTTGTGATCTCAGCTGTGGTCACTAGGGCGTCATCATGCGGGGTCTTGACCCCCATGAGGTCGTCGTCGGTGAAAGTGATCAAATCCTCTTGTCTTCTTTTCTGCTCCATGTCGTCAATTTCGAGCAACCACATATATGCTTTTCGGCCTGAGTTGCTCTCCACTCCGGAGGCCATCCCTCTCGAGATCACAACGATGACTCTAGCTAGGGGAGCTCGGCTTGGGGGTCTAGGGTGTGGTTCCTCCTTCATCTTGTCCTCCTTGATGTTGATGAATCCCCTAAGGTATCCCGCCTGATCAAGTCCTTGAGGTGGTGCTTTAGATCGTGACAGTTGTTTATCTCGTAGCTGTGGTCCCGATGGAACTCACACTACTTATCCAGATTTCTCTTGTTGTTCTAGGGCTTCATCTTCTTGGGCCATCTGACGTAGTCGCGGTCATGAATTTTCACCAAAATTTCAAATTGTGGTGCATTCAACAACGTGGAATTTCTGTAGGTCAGAGGCGAAGTCCTCAGTCTAGTCGGCGGTCCTATCTCTTGTTGTCTCGGTCTGCCCTCTCTATCTTGCATTCGCCAGGATCTCTTCTCTTCCTGTCATGGCGTTCTTACTCATCTTTCAACTATTCTTGTGCTTCTTCCTCCTTGATGTACTTTTGGGTGTGGGCCTTTAGTGCGACTATTGTCTGAGGAGGATTCTTCGAGATCGAGAAGTTGAATGGAGAGGGCGCAGCGTAGGAGTGTAACTTTTCCGGGTTAGGGTTGGGATTTTGTCAAAATTTCAATTGGCCCAACCTGAAACCCAAGCCCAAAATAGTGTAAATCGTTAACTCGGGCCAACCTGGCATGCACCCCTTGGCTCGGGCCATGCTGGATAGCTGTGACGGCCACAAACTGGTTCAATAACCGGACTTGTAGGACTTCAAAATTGAATCTGGCCAAGTACTCTCTAAGGGATTCTCCCTTTCTCTACCACACTTGCATGAGGCTTGTGAAATCTTCCAGTGTTTTTGGCTGGCTGTGAACTATGCCAGGAACTGGCTCTCTAGTTGCTCCTAGGAGGAGCTAGAGCAGGGGAAGGGAAGAGTACCATGTCAAAACTACTCCTTTGAGAGCCACAAACGCTTTGCACATCTGGCCTTCGGCTGAGCCATGCAGCATCATCTGGGCTTTGAAGGCTTTGACGTGGTCATTGGGGTCTGTGGATCCATCACACCTTTCAAATTGTGGGGCTCGCCAGCCGTATAGGGGGAGTTCATCCACAATATCTTGTGTGAAGGTTGGCTCCCTAATGGACTGGCTACTGAGCTCTACTGGTTAGACCTTGGGAGGGGCCACACTTCTTTCAGCATGGCTCTGTTCCAACTCGGTTAGACGCTGCCTGAGTTTTCTGATCTCTGTGTCCTTGTTGTCTGGTACTAGATGCATGGTCCTTTCTTTCTTGGGTAGTGTTGGGCAATCCTTGACTGAACTAGATTCGGCGATGGAGATCAGCGAGTGCTGAGTTCTTTTGTCGAGCCTTTCTTTTATCGGAATTTGGGCAGATTGATGTGTTCAATTGCGATCATCATGTTCATGGGACTGGGCTGAGGAGCCCGATCTTGTCGATGCTTGTTGCTTTTCTTGATCAGACTGCGCCTTATCCTTGTTTGGTCAGTGCATTTTGGGGTCCTCAAGGTGCGGATCAGTTGTAGTAAGTGTTGGGGTAGGAGGAGGGACGACCTGAGGAGGTTGTGCCGAGGATCCCAGCGTCTACATCATTGCCAGGATCTGGTCGACCTTCTATTGCATCGTCTGAAACTATGCAGGGTCAATTGTGGTCTACGGCTGAGGTTGTTGCTGAGGCTCACGACATGGAGGGCTAAGGTGAGAGCAGGATCCCCGAGATGGGGTTCGGCCTGTAGAGCAATCGGATGCATTCCTTGGCATCTTTCTTGATTGTGTGGAAAAAGGATTTGGAAAGGCTTTTTGTGGGTTTCCCATAAACGGTGCCAATCTGATGCTATTCGATCCGAGGTGTTTCTTGAACCGAGGTCACAGTCAGATAGTCATTCCAACTAGATGGAGCCAAGGTGGAAGGACAAAGCCATACTCCAAGATCTAAAACCAAGAAAGTGGTCAGAGGCCCGAGGAGTTATTCCTCAGGTAGGTACTCCGACGCTCAAGTTAATGAAGAGAACGGGTGATCGGGTCGGGCAGTTGAGAGAACAGTGCTGGTCTGAGCAGAGTAACAGTATGGATGTCGGAAGTCGAAAAGTCCCTTACCTTGAGCAGGAGTTACCTTTTTATAGCCGAAGATCTGTGTCCTGGTCGGATGAGGCTTTCAGGGTTGTCAAGACGAGGTTGTCTGCCGAGGTCTTCAAGATAAGACTTGATTCCCAACGGAGTTGTCCTCCTTATCCGTATGGCACTCTCCTATCATGGTCATGCTTATCCTATGACGTGGTGCCGACGTGGCCGAAGTGATAAGGTGGCCACGGAGGTGAGATGTGGCACCTGAGGCCAACTCAACCATAACCTAAACAATTCCAAGTCTTGTTTGGCTAAAACTTGGGATTGGGTTGAAATATATTGACTTGGTCAAAATTGTCTGACATGGGTGGTTGAATTGTTGACCTGTTTGACCTAGTTATCAGGTTACGGGTTGCACACTAAATATATGCGCAAACTTTTAGAAGTCATAACTTGGCACTCGAATTTCCAATTGGGACGATTTTTATTTTAGATAACTATTCGGGATGTATGTGTCTCGAGGGACCAAAGGTGCCTTGACCCGCTATTTTCACCACAAAACCTTTTTTTTTGCCTTAAAGTGCAATTTTTAGAATTTTGTACAAATAAAAGATTAAAAATATAAATTAAATATAAAACAATACATATATTACATGTACTTATACATTATATATTGATAAAATATGTGTTCATACTTATAACTAATGTGGTATGATCTAACTTGTTCGACCTAGACAGTCAAACCGGTTCCCCACGATCCAAAGGCAAAAAAGGTTTAGCCTTTGGATTGGTTTTTAAAACATTGGAAAAAAACACAAAAATGCTTTGGGGATGTATCTCACTCTTTTTTTTTAATGTCATTTGAAATTCTAAAATTTTGATTCCCCAATAGCTTGAAAGTTGAAATTAATGCAACTATTAAAATAACAACCCTCTTAGATAATAAAATCTATACTAAAAAATTACAATTTTGAATAAATAATTGTAGAAACCACCAATACAATTGGAAAATTTTGGATTGTATATGATTGATAGAGTCCTTACTGCCATAGGGCTCCCCTTTGGGCCTTTTTAGTTGGGTTGAGCTGAAATTTTCAGGTAATCTAGTTCAACTACTTTGAAGTGTTTCAAATAAGATATTCAAAGAAGATGAAGCAAACAACCCATCAAATGACTAAATGGCAGTTGATTTTGAGTTCTCTAGATTTTCGCCAAATATAACTTATATGTTGGGGGCGGACATGAATTGAGCTTTTAATACATACATATATACATACATTTAATAAACAAAACATAATATATATAAAAATAATAAATAAAAATATTGTATATATATAAATTAATATATATAATACAAATACATAAAAAATAAAATAGTATATATAATAAAATATTATACATATAATATTTTTATTTTTTATGTATAATAGTTTTTATAATTCTTAATTTTACATGTAAAATAAAAAATAAATTTTATATGTATAATTTTTATTTTTATAGGAAATTGAGCTTGTACTCGAGCTCAGATTGAGCTTGAGCCTTAGAGTATTTTGGCAAGCTAAGCTTGAATAGCAAGATATTCGGCTCGACTCAGCTTGAATCCACCCCTACTTATATGTTGTGCGCATAGAACCCACCTCTAAAAGCCAGAAGCCACTGCACTTCAACCCTCCCAAATGGGCAATATGTGCTACATTAGTCCATACACAAGAGACTAGATCTGCTTCCCATAAAAAACCATTCCAACCCATTTCAACATGATCTATATCTACACATCTCAAACATGGAGGGTCCCAGTCTTATGGTAAGATATGGCAACATACATCATGTTGGAAGTAAGTTGGAACAATTTTTGTTGTGATCAGGTTCCAACTCCATACATGAGTACAACATAATCTTAATTACAACACTCCCTTGTGTACCCTCCACCCCCACTGGTGCAACACAAACACGTACGACAATGATAATAATAAAATCAAATAGTAATTTGTGTGATATTTTGAATTTATGAATTGCTGTTTCACATTGAGATAGCCTATGAACAACATAGGTTTTTTTATAGTCAGAGTCAACTGTACGTTTAAATTTAGGCTACAGGTTGGTTTAGAAACTAACAAAGCTCTAACAAGCGACTCTACATTTCAAATTATAAAAACCCTGCCATGTCATTAGAAGCTTATGTGGTTGTTGCCAACATGGGACTCTTAATCCATGTTGGACACAACAAAAAGTTTATACCAAAATTGCCCTTTAATACTAGGTGATTTTTAAATAGAAAAAAGGGTTTTCAATTTCTCTCCCATTTTCTCTCTGCTCAACGACAATGCCATTTGAAAATAAATAAAAAATGATTTTCAGTTTCTATATTTACGTTCTCTCTATCAATGTCCCTCATTCTCTTTCTATGTTTCTCTACCTATCGTTCTCCTTCAATCTCTCTTATTCTCTTTCTTGATTGATCTCTCCTCCCTCATTCTCTTCTAAGTCAATCTCTCCTTCTCCCCCAATCTCTATCATTCTTCCTTAATCTCTCTCCCGCTCCCTCTCTTCACTTTTTTTTATTTTCTTACACACTTATACGGTATTAACCGAACCGTATAAAAGAATATGAGACCAACTTGGTATGGTTCTAAAACCACTATACCAAGCTCTTCGTTATAAAATTTGCCCCAACTTGGTAGAAATTTGTAAATTGATTGTAATGATTTTAGAACTATATCAAGTTGGTCTTATGCTCTTTTATATGGTCTAATTAATATCATATAAGTTTGTACAAAAAAAAATAAAAAAAGAATGCGATTAGAAAGGAAGCGGAGAAAGATTGAGAGAGAACGATAGAGAATAAAGGAGAAAGGGGATATCGACTGAGAGAGAGAATGTAGGAGAAGGAGATATCGACTGAGAAAGAGAATGAGAGAGAGATTGAGGGAGAATGATAGAATGTGAGAGAGAGAGAGAGAGAGAGAGAGAGAAAGGGATTAACAAAGAGAACGGGAGATAAATAGAAAGTCTTGATTTGGCTATAGATTAAAGCTGAGAGAGTGGGAGAGACAGAGGGAGTGGGAGATCAAGAGATGATTGCGAGAGTGAGAGAATTAGAGAGAGATCAAGAGACAAAGGGAGTGGGAGAAAAATTAAAAACCTATTTATGGTATAAGCTTTTTGCTTTGTCCAACATAGATTAAGAATCCCATATTGGCAATAGAGCCACATAAGTCTCTGATGACATGGTGGGGGTTTTTATAATTTGAAGTGTAGAGCTGGTTGTTAGAGTTTTGTTGGTTTCTGGACCAACCTACAACCTAATTTTAAATGTACATCTGACTCTGACTATAATTTTCCCTTTTTTATATGAACACTATAGACAACATAGAATGTTAAGGTGGACATCCGATTTTCTCAATAGAAGTGGAGTATTAAAAAATCAAAGCCTTTGATGAATTGATATGGCCCAAACTTGAATTAGATGAAATTACGTCTTGGTAGAGACACATCAATTAAGGCTACAAATGGATTGGATCGGATTTGGTAAAGGGTATATCTGATTCGACCCATTAAGTAATCTGATTGATCTAAATCCAATAAGAATCAATAAGATTCTTGAGTATGATTTGAATTCGAATTTGAATTGTAATAAAAAAAATTGATGATATAATATAAAGAATATATTATATTATTTAATTAATATAAAATATATAATATTTCATAGCTAACATATCAGATCAGTTTGTGGTAAATCAGATCGAGATATATTTGAATTCGACCCATTAACTAAATAGATCGACTTTTCCGATCCGATTTATTAGGATCAAGGGAGGTATTTGAATCTGACCATTACCCGATCAAATTTGGATTCAAATAAGATTTAATCTAACTTATTTAGAGAACTAACAGCAATACTATCTCAGGCCATGATTCTCGGTTTTAGCCATAGATAAAGACATTGTCATAGAAAAAGTGAATTACAAATAAGAATACACCAGCAGAATGATGTACATTATGACATTTAATGTAAATGAATAAAGTACATATTTGATTCATGTTATCACGATGTGTTTCTGTGAAATACCCTTAAACTGGACACATATGAGACTCGTGTTAATTTAGAATCTTCATAGCCATTGGATAAATCTGGGGAGATTTATCCTGCTAAGGCTGACACTGATGTGCCGCCAAGTTGGTTGGGGTGGCCTATCTCAATTGCGAGGGTGAGACCTGAGGTACATGCAGTGTAGGTTTTCTTGAAACCCTGAACCGGACCAAAATTCCAGTATTGCCCTGGACCTTGGAGATAGATGGGCATGTTAGACAGTGTATGCCCTTAACTCCAATCAGATTGATGTACATTATGAGATTTATTGTAAATGAATAAAGTACATATTTGATTCATGTTATAGTGGTGTGTTTCTATGTAATACCCTTAAACTGGACACTTAATGAGACTCGTGTGAGTTTAGAATGATCACAGTCATTGGATAAGTCTGGGGAGATTTATCCTACTAAGGCTGACACTGATGTGCCGCCAAGTGTTGGGGTGGCCTGTCTCAGCTACCAGGGTGAGACCCAAAGCACATGCAGTGTAGGTTTATTTGAAACCTTGAACCGGACCAGATTTCCAGTATTGCCTTGGACCTTGGAGATTAGTGGGCAAAACTGGAAAGTTACACCTGACCCCTAGACTCGATTATGATACTACACTAGGTATCGGATTGGGCTGCCTTTGATATGCCAATTAGTGAGATCCTTAGAGGGGGTCAAAACCTGGGTATGTTGGGATAGTCTGAGAATTCATTTGAGTGGGTGATCATAGTGACAGGATCAACCCCTTTGTCAGACAAAGGTAATGATTGGGGATGCACTATCTCCGATGGAAACCAAGACTGCCGGCAACCGATTTCAATCGTTGAAATTTGTTTTGCAAAATATATTTTATATACAGATATAAATATATATATTATGGTTTCAAAACATTTGCAAAAGAGTTTTAATTCTCGGGATCCATGTGAGCAGAGAGTGTAGCACTGTTCCTTGCAGTCGAGGGAGAGGTCCTCTCTTGTCGGGCAGTGTATGGTCATTATGGGCTGAGAGGTTAAGTGTAAGACCATTGAGGGTAATACTTGATGGGCTAATCTTGCAACTACCCATAGTCCCTAGGTGTTACAAGGTGGCTTGGCCCAGGGACCACTTAGTGTAAGTGTTGGGCCCATAGAGTCCATGTGATGGGCTCAAGGGGTTCACTGAGATTTCTAGTGAATTCAGCTAGGCCTTGTAACAACGGCTGGGCCGAACCCTTGTAGCTGATGTGTAGATCAATGCTTGGGTCCCACGCCATACAAGAAAGCCCAACTAGGCAACAATTTGAAAGACTAAGTGAGCACATACTCTTATTGGGCCTAAAGCCCATTTCGAATTGGGCTGATTTGATCAGTTAAATAAAGGGGCGAATCTGAGATTAGATTAGCAAATAGGATAGGGTCTTACCCTATCCACTCAGAGAGTCCAAATATGAATACAGATTCAGATATGGAAACCTCCTGATAAGATTAGGAGAGGGCTGATCTAATCTGCAGATAAGATAAGGGTCTATCCTTATCTCTTAAAGGGAATTCAGATCCAAATATGATTTGGATCTGCAACTCCTAATGGGATTAGGAGCTGATCCCTTTAAGGTTATAAAAGGAGAAGGGGGTGATAGCTTTTAGAAGATCATCACATTCAAATTCAGGGAGAAAACTTAGCACCCAGTAAGACTGAGCTATTTTCTCCTTGCAGCCTCCTTCCAGCCGTCGCCATAACTGCCAGTTCGATCTCCTCTTTCAAGCAGGAACGATCAAGATTGGATCTTGATATCAGCCTTTGGAGAAAGGCTGATCTGAAGTTGTTCTCATAGCCTCCAGCGAATTCTTGTGAAGGATTCAGTTCGTTGGACGAACATTGCTGATTCTGCTCCATCCTACACTGCGCCATCTTCAATGGGAGCAGTTTTTGGTTCCTTCCTTGGGCGTAAACACCTCTATTGGGAGATACTATTTTTCCGTATCAGGTATATCCCTCTCCTGCTTCTGGTTTCAGATCTAGTTTGGTTTATGGTTCAAGATTGATCCTTGAAAATGCAGATTTTTTAAAACAGGGAATGTGATTCCCAGATGAGGGGAAAGGAAATTTTTGAAATTTCGCCCAACTTACCTGTAGGGTTTAGCCATCCATATGATGGATCTCTAATCCCTTTAGGGCAAAACTGGAATGTTACACCTGACCCCTAGACTCGATTATGATACTACACTAGGTGTCGGATTGGGCTATCTTTGATATGCTAATCAGTGAGATCCTTAGAGGGGGTCAAAACCTGGGTATGCTGGGACAGTCCGAGAATTCATCTGAGTGGGTGATCATAGTGATAGGATCAGCCCCTTTGTCAGACAAAGTGACTGATCGGGGGGATGCACTCTCTTTGATGGAAACGAAAACTGCCGGTAGTTGATTTCAACCGTTGAAATTTGTTTTGCAAAATATATTTATATAGAGATATGCATATATATATTATGGTTTCAAAATGTTTGCAAAATGTTTTAATTCCTGGGATCCATGTGAGTAGAGGGTGCAGCACTGTACCTTGTAGCCAAGGAAGAGGTCCTCTCTTGTTAGGCAGTGTTTGATCATTATGGTTGAGAGGTTAAGTGTAAGACCATTGAGGGTAATACTTGATGGGCTAATCTTGCATTTGGCCATAGTCCTTGGGTTTTTATAAGGTGGATTGACCCAATGACCATTTAGTATAAATGTTGGGCCCATTAAGAGCCCATGGTGATGGACTCAGGGGTTCATTGTCTCCTATAGTGAATTCGGCCATGCCTTGTAACAAAGGTTGGGCTAAACCCATGTGGCTGATGTGTAAATCAATGTTTGAGTCTCACACTATACAAGGATAGCCAACTGGGCAGCAAATTAAGAGGGCTAGTGAGTACATAGACTTAATGGGCCTAAAGCTCATTTCGAATTGGCTTAATAAGATTAATTAAATAAGGGCAATTCTAAGATTTGGATCAGCAAATAGGATAAGGGATTATCCCATCTGAGTGGGTGATCATAGTGATAGGATCAGCCCCTTTGTCAGACAAAGTGACTGATCGGGGGGATGCACTCTCTTTGATGGAAACCAAAACTGTCGGTAGTTGATTTCAACCGTTGAAATTTGTTTTACAAAATATATTTATATAGAAATATACATATAATACATTATGGTTTCAAAATGTTTGCAAAATGTTTTAAATCCCGTGATCCATGTGAGTAGATAGTGTAGCATTGTACCTTGCAGCCGAGGGAGAGGTCCTCTCTTGTCGGGCAATGTTTGATCATTATGGACTGAGAGGTTAAGTGTAAGACCATTGACGGTAATACCTGATGGGCTAATCTTGCATTTGCCCACAGTCCTTGGGTTTTTATAAGGTGTTTGACCCAATAACCTTTTAGTGTAAATGTTGGGCCCATTAAGAGCCCATGGTGATGGACTCAGGGGTTCACTGTTTCCTATAGTGAATTCGGCCAAGCCTTGTAACAGAGGCTGGGCTGAACCAATGTGGCTGATGTGTAGATCAATGTTTGAGTCCCACACAATACAAGGATAGCCAACTAGGCAACAATTTAAGAGGACTAGTAAGCACATAGACTTAATGGGCCTAAAGCCCAATTCGAACTGGATCAGTAGATAGGATAAGGGATTATCCCTATCCACTTAAAGAGTCCAGATCAAAATAAAGATTTGGATCAGGAAACTCCTAATTTGATTAGGAAGCCTGATCTTTATCTGTAGATAAGATAAGAGGTTATCTTTATCTCTTAAAGATAGTCCAGATCCAAATATAAGATTTGGATTAGGAAACTCATAATGAGATTAGGAAAACCTCTCTTTAAGGCTATAAATATGAGAGCAGGGCGAACTTACAGAGATACAATAAATCCAACAAATAGTCTACTGATTTAAGAGAGAAGACAATATACAGTTTGATTGTTTTTGTCTTCTGCTCTTGCCGCCCATCCCAGTTCGATCTCCACCAGTGGGAGTGATCAAGAATGGTTCTTGATATTGCCTTTTGTTGGAAAAGGCAATATGAAGTCGCGCTCACCATCCCTCTATCATATTCTTGTTGAAGAATTTGGTTCTTGCTGAAGAATCGTTGTACTGATTCTACTTCAGCTCGCACCATGTCATATGAGGTGGAAGCAGTCTTTTGTTTTCTCCTTGGGCGTGAACACCTTCTTTTGGGGTTTACTATTACTTCGTATTAGGTATATCCCTCTACTCCCTTTTGGTTTTAGATCTGGTCCAGTTAGGTTTCAAGATTGATCATTGAAAATGCAGTTTTCTAAAATAGGGAATGTGATTCCCACATGGGAGAGAGAGAAATTTTTTGAAATTTCGCCCAACCTTCCTGCAGGGTTCGCCCATCCATATGATGGATCTCTCACCCCTTTAGTGGTATTAGAACCAGGTCCAAATCTTGAATCGAATTAAACCAGATCTGGATCTGCGCAAATTGCAAGAAGGCGTTCTACCCGATTTGTGCAGTTAACGTTTTTTGGGAAATTTGTTCCCAGTTTTTGGGCAATTGATCTGAAATTAAATCTTTATTAATATTATTGATATTTGGAATTGTTCTATATATTTTTCTTGATTTTTGGGTTGTTCGTATGGTAGAGATCAAATTCTTTAATGCCACAAGAAATTTGCGCACCTGCTGTTCTATTCATTCTTTGTCTGTAATTAATTTTTTTTTTAATTTTTAGACCGAATGTATAGGAATTCAATTCTGATGTAATATTAATAGAAAATAGGTTTTCTATTTTATTTCATTCGAAGATGAAGCAGATTGCGTAGAGGAGAAATTTTCGCAGATATGGGTTCGGCCATATGCGATTTGTAGTTTTGGAAACTGTATACTACGATCTAATTTTGTTTTGTAGGGTAGCAGCCCTACGAACAACCCTCCTACTGATTCTTGATTGTCTTGTATTAGTTATTTAATTTCAGATCATCATTCTTGAATTAAATCTTGAATTAAACATCAAACCCTAGACTCAATCGAACCAGATTGGACCAAACTGGTTGGACTTGGTTCGATGGGGGCTGTTCTCAGCCCTAAAATTTCATATATGGGTCCAGGAGTTGATGATTAATTACAAGATCCAATTCAACCCACATATGTAAAACCCAGTTTTAATCTGTTAAAACTACTTTAGCCCAATTCAGCATAAAAGCTATTTGGGCCGAACTGCTCTTTGCAGTTCAGCCCATATACCTAGATAATATTAATTAGTAATATTATGAAAATATATGGGCTTTAATTATGGGTTTTACAGTTATTTAATTGATTGGAACAATTATGGATTTCATGCATGTGATGTATGGATGTGTGATGTGCTACGCTTATGGGCCATAAGTACTTAGCCCATGTTGATTTGATAAGTGGCTCTTACGTACACCATGGTTGAATGCACATCATTGCCATGGTGTCCTTAAGATCATTGGATGATCTCCATTCATGGTGGGCTCTACCCCAGCTTCCTTCCCAAAAGGAATCGTGCGGAACCCTAGCCGTTTAAAACCCATCTAAATCTGGCTCTATAAAAGCCAATGGGAGCCACTTTGGTTTGACCTAAATTAAATTAGGGCATAATCTTTTTGTTCCCTCCACTAAAATATGAGTGCATGTGATACGGAGATTCATGTGATGAACTCTCTAAAGGCCTTCCATCATTAACATGAAAATGGGTCCTTCAGTAATGAGGAAATGCACCATAAAATTGGGCTATCCATTTGCTATTAGATCTATTGGATTGTTTCATAAGATGATAGGGGCGTCATAGACTGATGTGGGAGGAGCCTATCCTAAAATGGAAGAATCTCTCACGGTACATTGGCGTTCACAAATATGATGGGTGAGTACTCACTGGACAGAAATGTTTAACCTAAAATGGCAATGAACCTTATCCGACATAGGCCAAAGGGAAAGCTCATAAGATGAGTGGATATGATCATTCGCAAAAGATGGTGGGGTTATGCAATTGAAACAGTTTGCTTCATGCACCCTATGTGATTTCCCACATTTCCAGAGACATAATTCACAATCTCCGTCACTGAGATAGGAGGAAAATCTCAGAGATGAATAAATGGAAATGGAACAAGGATTAAAAGCCATATCTATGTAGATAACATGAATCAAATAAGATTGTGGACTAATATTTGCTTTGCCCTTTATCAGAAATGGCAAACGGTCAATTCACTAAACTGTTGGACGACAACAAGCTTAAGGGCCCAAATTACGTTGACTGGTAACCTTATGCTGGTTCTAACATCCAAGAAATTGGATAAGGTAACTAAGAACCCTGCTCCGGAACGTCCGGATGATAGGGCTTCTGAGGCCCGTAGGAGGGACTATCAAGATTGGAAGGAAAAAAATTCTCTCGCCCGGTGCTATATCATAGCCTCCTTAGATAATCAGATACAGCGACAATTCGATTGTCCAAGGATATCTTGGATAGTCTAAGGACAATGTATGAGGAGCAGAATCGTTCTACTCGTCAAAAGGTCTTGGAACAGTTCATGGCCGCACAAATGTCCAAGAACCAACTAGTTCATGACCATTGTCTTAAGATGATGGGATACATTAATGAATTGGAAGCTCTTGGATCTGGGCTAGATCATGTCACCAAGGTTGATGTCATCCTAAACTCTAACAAGCTAAGCACCCAGGAACTCAGCAATATGTTGCAGAGGGCCGGGGAACTGATAAAGAAGGATGAGCCCATTGCCATGCTTGTTGAGGGTGGAAAATCGGACAAGAAGAAGAGGAGGGTGAAGAAGAAGCCTCAGAAGAAAATTAGCAAGCCCAAAAGGCAGAGGAAGGACAAAGTATCAAATGCTTGTCACTTCTGCAAGTAGGCCGACCACTGGAAGAGGAACTGTCCTCAGTACCTGGAGACCAAGAAACAAGGTAATTTCGAATCCTTTGTCAAAGAAACCAATACGTTGGTGACTTCTGCTTCCTGGTGTATTGACTCTAGGGCTTCTACTCATGCATGTAATACATTGCAAGGGTTCAGGACAAGCAGAAGACTGAGTGACGGAGAGGTGATTCTTTACTTGGGGACTTCTGCAAGTGTTGCAGCTACAGCCATAGGAACTGTAGAATTGTATTTCAAAGAAGGATCAATTACATTAAAAGATTGTCTTTATGTACCCAATTTGAGAAGAAATTTGATTTCTGTTTCAAAACTGTGTGCTGATGGATATTCTATTCTCTTTAGTAATATGATTACTATCAAAAGAAATAACAAATTCCTCGCATACGGAGAACTTGAGAATAGTCTCTATGTTCTCCATCATTCTCTTGAAATAAATATAACCGAAACTACATTAGATAATAACCCTAAGAAAAGAACCCGTGATACAGTTAATCCCACGTGCCTGTGACATTACCGACTTGGCCACATTAACATAGATCGCATCACAAGGTTGGTAAAGGATGGTCCTTTGGATTTTTTAACTGTAGAAGATCTCCCAACTTGTAAACCTTGCCTCCAGGGTAAGATGACAAAACGACCATTTAACGGTAAGCCTGAAAGATCAACAGGCACACATGACCTTATACATACTGATGTATGTGGTCCCATGAATGTTAGGACACGCAACCAGCATGTTTATTTCATAACCTTTACCGATGATCACTCTTGGTATGGTTACGTGTACCTAATGAGACATAAGTCTAAATCTTTTGAAAAGTCAAGAAACAGTTAGGGAGAGAAATTAAGACCCTCCGATCAGATCGAGGTGGCGAGTATCTCTCTAACGAATTCATGGACTACTTAAAGAACAATGAGATAGTATCACAACTAGCTCATCTTGCTACACCACAATTAAATGGTGTGTCCGAAAGGAGGAACCGGACTTTATTGGATATGGTCCGATAACTTCTCGTACACTCAGAACTACCCACATCCTTTTGGTGTTACATATTAGAGACTGCAATATATGTGCTGAACTGGGTTCTAACCAAATCCGTTCCGAAGACTCCCTATGAGCTTTGGACTAGTAAGAAACCAAGTGTGAGACACTTGAAGATTTGGGGTTGTCTGGCACATGTTAAAAGAATGAGTGCTGACAAATTGGAATCCAAGACCAACTGTTGCCTATTTGTATGTTACCCAAAAGAATCTGTAGGGTATTTGTTCTATGACCCAAGAGAACAAAAGGTGTTCTGTAGTTGAAATGCCCATTTCTTGGAAGATGATTACATCTTGAGCAATCATCATCAAGAAGTTGTTCTTGATGAGGAGAGTTTAGGGGTAGTGGGAGATGTCCCACAAGCTCCAGTTATTAACCAACCAAAGAGATCTACCCAGTATTCCAAGCCTCTAGTACGTTACGGCTATGACCAAGAAGGTTACTTGGTGGAAGCCACAACCAATGAGGAGGATCCCGTGACTTATATGGAAGCTATGTTGGACATAGATTCCTTGAAATGTATAGATGCCATTAGAGTAAAGATGAACTCAATGGAGACCAATGTAGTCTGGACTCTAGTAGATCCGCCTCCTGGGGTAAAGGCAATTGGTTGCAAATGGATCTATAAGAGGAAGAAGGGCCCCGATGGTAAAGTTGAGACCTATAAGGCTCATCTTGTGGCGAAAGGGTACACCTAGAAAGAGGGAATCGATTATGGGGAAACTTTTTCGCCTGTGACCATGCTTAAATCCATTAGGATCCTGCTAGATGTAGCAGCATACCATGACTATGAGATTTGACAAATGGATGTCAAAACCGTGTTTCTGAATGGAGATCTTACTGAAGATATCTATATGTAGCAACCACAATGTTTCATAGCTATAGGTCAGGAACACATGGTATGTAAACTCAATCGATCTATATATGGACTTAAGCAAGCTTTTAGGAGTTGGAACATCCGGTTTGACTCTACCATCAAACAGTTTGACTTTGAGAAAAATCCGGATGAGCCCTGTGTTTATAGGAAAACCAGTGGGGATAAAGTTACTCTTTTGGTTCTGTATGTAGATAACATTCTACTCATTGGGAATGATGTAGGAATGTTAACTACGGTGAAAGTATGGCTTTCACAACAATTCTCCATGAAAGATCTTGGAGAATCCTCCTACATTTTGGGTCTTTGATTCTATAGAGATAGATCGAAGAGGATAACAGAATTATCCCAGTCTGCCTATATTGACAAAATAGTCAAGAGATACAGGATGGAGAACTCCAAGACAAGAAACATTCCTTTCAGGCATGGAGTCACTATCTTTAGAGGTATGTCTCCCAAGACTCCTGAAGAGATTGAGGGCATGAAACAGGTTCCCTATGCCTCAGCCGTAGGGAGCATCATGTATGCCATATTGTGCACTTGTCCTGACATTTCTCAAGCAGTGAGTGTGGTAAGCAGATACCAATCTAACCCAGGGTAGGAGCATTGGACCGCTATGAAAAACATACTAAAATACCTTCGAAGGACAAACGAGTTTTGTCTGGTATTCAATGGTAGTTCACTACAAATCCAAGGGTATATTGATGTCGATTTCCAATCAGATCCAGATGATAGAAAGTCTACATCTAGTTATATCTTCACAAAAGAATCGTGTGTTGTTTGTTGGAAAAACAACAAACAGGGGTTCATGATGGATTCCACCACCGAAGTCGAATACATTATTGCAAGTGAAGCTCGCAAAAAAGCCGTATGGATGAAGAAGTTCATTCAGGAATTAGGAATAGTTCCATCCAGCACATCACCCATTCCATTGTTGTGTGACAATATTAGAGCCATTGCTTAGGCTAAGGAGCCACGAGCCCACTCGAAGTCGAAGCACATCGAGAGGAAGTACCATATACTGCGGGAGATAGTTGGAAGAGGGGACGTCCTGATTCAGAAGGTAGCATCAGTGGAAAATGTAGTAGACCTATTGACTAAGACAGTAACACAGAAACTGTTTGAGAAACACATGGAAAGCATAGGACTCTGGCTTATACCCGATTGGACCTAAGTGCAAGTGGGAGCTGTTAGACAGTGTATGCCCTTAACTCCCATCAGAATGATATACATTGTGACATTTAATGTAAATGAATAAAGTACATATTTGATTCATGTTATCATGGTGTGTTTCTATGTAATACCCTTAAATTGGACACATATGAGACTCGTGTTAGTTTAGAATCTTCACAACTGTTGGATAGATCTGGGGAGAACTATCCTGCCAAGGCTGACACTGATGTGCCGCCAAGTTGGTTGGGGTGGCCTATCTCAGTTGCCAGGGTGAGACCTGAGGTACATGTAGTGTGGGTTTTCTGGAAACCCTAAACCGGACCAAAATTTCAGTATTGCCTTGTACCTTGGAGATAGATGGGCAAAACTGGAATGTTACACCTGACCCCTAGACTCGATTATGATACTACACTAGGTGTCGGATTGGGCTGTCTTTGATATGCTAATCAGTGAGATCCTTAGAGGGGGTCAAAACCTAGGTATATTGGGACAGACCGAGAATTCATCTGAGTGGGTGATTATAGTGACAGGATTAGCCCCTTTGTTGAACAAAGTGAATGATCGGTGATGCACTCTCTCTAATGGAAACCAAAACTGCCGGCAGTTGATTTCAACCGTTGAAATTTGTTTTGCAAAATATATTTATATAGAAATATACATATAATACATTATGGTTTCAAAATGTTTGCAAAATGTTTTAAATCCCGTGATCCATGTGAGTAGATAGTGTAGCATTGTACCTTGCAGCCGAGGGAGAGGTCCTCTCTTGTCGGGCAATGTTTGATCATTATGGGCTGAGAGGTTAAGTGTAAGACCATTGAGGGTAATACCTGATGGGCTAATCTTGCATTTGCCCACAGTCCTTGGGTTTTTATAAGGTGTTTGACCCAATAACCTTTTAGTGTAAATGTTGGGCCCATTAAGAGCCCATGGTGATGGACTTAGGGGTTCACTGTTTCTTACAGTGAATTCGGCCAGGCTTTGTAACAGAGGCTGGGCTGAACCAATGTGGCTGATGTATAGATCAATGTTTGGGTCCCACACTATACAAGGATAGCCAACTAGGCAGCAAATTAAGAGGACTAGTAAGCACATAGACTTAATGGGCCTAAAGCCCAATTCGAACTGGATCAATAGATAGGATAAGGGATTATCCCTATCCACTTAAAGAGTCCAGATCAAAATAAAGATTTGGATCAGGAAACTCCTAATTTGATTAGGAAGCCTGATCTTTATCTGTAGATAAGATAAGGGATTATCTTTATCTCTTAAAGAGAGTTTAGATCCAAATATAAGACTTGGATTAGGAAACTCCTAATGGGATTAGGAAAACCTCTTTTTAAGGTTATAAATAGGAGAGCTGGTTGAACCTACAGAGATACAACAAATCCATAGATAGTCTACTGATTTAAGAGAGATGACAATATATAGTTCGATTGTTTCTGCCTTCTGCTCTTGTTCTTGCTCTTGCCACCCATCCCAGTTTGATCTCCACCAGTGGGAGTGATCAAGAACGATTCTTGATATTGCCTTTTGCTAGAAAAGGCAATTTGAAGTTGTGCTTACCAACCCTCCATCATATTCTTGTTGAAGAATTTGGTTCTTGCTGAAGAACTGTCCTGCTGATTCTACTTCACCTCGCACCGTGTCATCTTCGGTGGAAGGAGTCTTTGGTTTTCTTTTTGGGCGTGAACACCTTCATTGGGGGTTTACTATTACTTCATATCAGGTATATCCCTCTATTCCCTTTTGGTTTCAGATTTGGTCCGGTTTAGTTTCAAGATTGATTTTTGAAAATGCAGTTTTCTAAAATAGGGAATGCGATTCTCACATGGGAGAGAGAAATTTTTTGAAATTTCACTCAACCTTCCTGCAGGATTCGACCATTCATATGATGGATCTTTCATCCTTTCAAACAAAGACATTGTCATAACAAAAGTGAATTACAGATAAGAATATACCAGCCATACTGATGTCGATTGTGAGATTAAACACATGGCCAAATGAG
This sequence comes from Nelumbo nucifera, assembly GCF_055504915.1. Lineage (NCBI taxonomy): Eukaryota > Viridiplantae > Streptophyta > Magnoliopsida > Proteales > Nelumbonaceae > Nelumbo > Nelumbo nucifera. The sequence goes on from NC_142649.1 coordinate 96,557,997, forward strand.
TTCGCCGTCTAATGCACCTTATGAATGGACTACAGGACCCTCATTACAAGAGGACGACAGATAGAAGAAGGGAACAGCGAGTACCGCCAATTCAGGCGGTGTTCGATTGGTAGTTGGAAAACCTCTTCGAGTCATCGTCACTGCTCACTGTTTTTAATTTACATCGTCCCTTTTTTGTTGACTTTTATAACATTTTCTCCTAGTTTCCTTTATATGACCTCACCAATAGTTTCCTCTCTTCATCACCTTCATTAAGTTGTGAACACAGCATTCATTCGTAGAACAGCGATGATAAACATACAAATTAATTTGCTTTGTTGTATGATTGACAAATGTTTGTAGATCATCTAGAGCATGCATGCTGGCACCCATAAAGAATAAAAAAAGACATCTTACAAGAACAAAAAAAAAAAAAAAAAGACAAGCCGAGCATAAACGCACCCACCCCGGCTCGTCTCACTAGGACAATTGCATAAACTTTTTGTTGAGAATCATTTGGTATAAAGAAAACTGTTAAAAGAAAATGGAAAAAGATGAACTGAACTCTTAGCCCCCATTTGGGAGTGCTTATTATTAAGTGTTTATCCAAATAAGTGCTTATGAATATTTGGTGAATAAGTGCTTTTTTCAAATGGGGTAGTATGAGTACGAGTATTTGAAAAATTACATCATAGGCCAAGATAGGTTAGAAATGCAATAAAGCTTTTTCAAAAAGCATTTGAAAAAACATCCAAGAACTTTTCCCAATAAGTGCTTAAAAATAATCACTTTCAGATGAGGGGCTTAAACAATTAATGAGCTTATGCAGCACTGTTTTCCCACCTTAAAAACATGGGAATCAAGAAGAATATGTCAAACTATATCTCTTTGAATGGGTTTCGTCGTATCTTTAGGTTGTGTTTGGTTTGATAGAAAATAAGAGAAAAATTGAGAGATAGTTACTACTAATAATTTTCCCAAATTTTTCAAAGAACTTTTCTTCTACTTTCTATTTCACTCCTATTTTTTATCAAACGAAACACAACCTTAAAGAAAAAAGAATTTATTTGTCTTCGCCACTCATGGAGTATATTTGCCTTTCCAAGTCATTTAAATGTTCCCATCAAATCGCCAATTTCTACATTTTCTTGAATTAAAAACTTTTTAAAAATAAAAATAAAAATGCTAATAAATCAGTTTGTACATAATTCTTACATTTTTCTCAAAGGTGGGACACATAAAAGACATGTCCAACGTTTTCTTATAATGTGTATTTTTCAAGAGTCTTAAAAAAAGTTCTATTTTATCTTAATGGCGGTAAAACTTTAAATATTACCAAACAATATAGTAAATAAATATTGATGACATAAAGTCATCAAAGAAGATAAGGGTCGTCAGCTGCACACCATGGGCACGATTGATGTCTTTAATAAAATAAACAACAGAGGGCCCGGGGTGATAACTCGGGTTGGTGATTCCGATGGTTAAGCTAGTAGAGTGAAAGAGAATAAATTTGAGTTGTTCGAGGTGATTGACTGTGGTAAATGCAAGGAATGAATTAAGGGTCTGTTTGGTTTATGATTGGAATCAGAATGAGAATCTCTTGGAATCGGAATCGAAATGGTCTATTTCTCCTATATGTTTGGTTCAGACAGGAATTGGAATCGGATTCCGATTGTTGCTATTTGGTTCATTAAGAGGTTGGAATCGGTTTGTGTGTCAAATACAATGTGTAACACATTAGGTGGTGATAGAGGTGTAAAGTGGGTCATGCTAGGTTGTGTCGTGCTGGCCCCCGAGCCGTCACGGGCCATGCCGCCCTTTCCGGTGAAAAATTTGGGGGTCAGCCTGGCCTGACCCACAGCCTAGACCCATGCGGGCCCGTGGGCTAAGTCGGGTTGTGCATCAGGCCAAAGATATTTATTTTAAAAAAAATGACAAAAAACTTAAATTTTAATTTTATATGAATTTTGTGTATACAATTTCTTCTATATACAATAATTAAATAAATTAGTATAATAAAATTAAAATAATTATTTATTTTATTAATATATTATATACTATATATTATTATATAATTATAATTTATATAATATTATATAAATATATATAATATAAATAATATATATGGGACGTGTTGGGTCGTGCCCGAGCTATGCTGGGCTGGGCCATGTTGGCCCGCAGGCCACAGGTGGCATGACCCACTCAGTCATGCCGTGTCGTGCCAAACTGTGGACCTAAAACCCCAGACCTAGCACAACCCGCATGATTGTGTCGGGCTTGGCACGGCCTGTAGATGTCATGCCGGGCCGCGGGCGACACGACCCGATTTACACCTCTAGATGGTGAGCAAGCACATTAAATGTTTTTTTAAATATATTTTGAGTTAGAGACTTTTTTGGGGACCAAAAAAAAAAAACCAAACCACATTGACATAAGCAACAATTTTGGCATTGATGCATTGATGACATAAGCAACAGTCTCTATTATGTAATATATGATTATCCCAAAAATAGCGTTGAGCATCCATCAACTACGGAATGTGAATCCCATTCCGGGGGAGGGGGTCGGGAATGACATTCCACCTACTCATTCCCATTCTGATCTACCAAACATTCAGAAACGCAATGACCCATTTCGATTCCAATTCTAGGGTTCTATTCTCTCAAACCAAACAGATCCTAAGTAAATGTTATCTTTATATAGGTAGTGCGAGTAGGGAGGTAAATCTACATGCAAGGTCTCCTTGAAAGACAAAGGAAAGCTGAGAACAAGAGGTAGATTAAAGGCTAGGGCGAATGAAGTGAAAAAATGATGATTTCATTATAATTTAGACCCCTATTTATAGGGAGAGATCCCAAGGTCCTGAAAGGAAGGAGTAAAAAGTGTTTGATTCTCATTAGGGAAGGGAATCTTGGTTCCTGTTCATGGGCCGGGCTGGGCTTTTACTCATCATTAATGGAAATACGCTAGGCCCGAGCCCGAGCCCGGCCCGACCAACAGGCCTATAACTTGGGCACGAGCTCGGCCCAGATAAAAAGCCCGAAACCCGAGCTCGAGCTCGAAGCCCGACCTAATAAAAAAAATTACAATTTTCCCTATTCAAATTAGAATTAAAAATTTATATGGTTTTTTTCCTATTTAAATGAACAATGGGCCTACAAGATGGTTTTTTTCCTTTTCTTTTACGTTTTAAAACACAGTTTTACATTCTTAAATCAAAAAATTTATTCAAATGGACATAATCACATAACCCATTTTTAGTCTCATTTTAGGTCGGGCCGGGCTATTTTGACAAAACATGAGCCCGGCTCGAATTTATTGTGGGCCGGGCTTTTTGGCCCGAGTTTAAGACCGCGGGCCTATAAACATGTTCAAGCCCGTCTGGGGGCCGGGCCGGCCCGTCGGGCCACCCAGCCCATGAACAGGTCTAGTGTCAGTTGTTAAGGAACACCACTAGGATTCCGCCATGTGTCTTATGAGATATCTCAATGACGAGCTTTCCTTTTGTTTGAGGATTCTCATAATACACGTGCTACTTTCTTTCGCGAACCTCTTAGACTGACATGACGCAGGTGACGTCATTGTTTATCTCTTGTGTCCTTTCTAATCCTATTAGACGTCTTGTCACGTGTGTTATTAGTGATGCACATGCTTCTTTTACTCATTTCTGACCTGCGAGCTCATTGCAGTTATGTGATGGATTTAAGCTCATAACAAATTCGTGCGGGTCTTGAACTCATCGCAACTCATTTTGGGTCATGAGTTCATCGCTTATCTATGCAGGTTCCAAATGTTGGACAGGTTTTGTATGCCCTTAGCTTCAATCAGTTTTGATGTACTTTTGATATTTAATGTAAATAAATGAAGTACATGTTTGATTCATGTTGTGTGGTATACTTTTGTGTAAGATCCTAAAACTGGACACTTAATGAGTGTTTTAAATGTTCACAGCCGTTGGATAAGTCTGGGGAGATTTATCCTGCCAAGGCTGACACTGGTGTGCTGCCAACTGTTGGGGTGGCTTGTCTTAGCCGCCAGGGTGAGACCTAAGGCACACGTAGTGTAGGATTACATCAACCCTTGAACCGGACTAGATTTCCAGTATTGCCCTGGACCTTGGAGATTGATGGGCAAAACTGGAAAGTTACACCTGACCCCTAGACCCGATTATGGTACTGCACTAGGTGTTGGGCTGTGTTTGATATGCGAATCACTGAGATCCTTAGCGGGAGTCAAAACCTGGGTATGTTGGGACAGTCTGAGAATTCATCTAAGTGAGTGATCATAGTGACGGGATCAGCACCTTTGTCGGACAAAGGTAATGATTGGGGATGCACTCTCTGATGGAAACCAAACTGCCGGCAGTTGATTTCAATCATTGGAATTTTGTTTTGCAAAATTTATATATATGATATATATCTAAGTATGGTTGCAATATATTTGCAAATGGTTTTAATTCTCGGGATCCATGTAAGTAGAGAGTGCAACACTGTTCCTTGCAGCCGAGGGAGAGGTCCTCTATTGTCGGGCAGTGCTTGATCATTATAGGCTGAGAGGTTAAGTCTAAGGCCATTTGGGATGATACCTGATGGGCTAATATTGCACCTGCCCACAGTCCCTGGGTTTTTATAAGACGGTTTGGCCAAAGTGTTGGGCCCATAGGGTCCATGTGATGGGCTCAGGGGGTTCACTGGGCTCTCCAGTGAATTCGGCCAGGCCTTGTAACAAAGGCTGGGCCGAACCCATGTGGCGGGTGTGTAGATCAATGCTTGGGTCCCACGCCATACAAAGAAGCCCAACTGGGCAGCAATTTGGAAGACTTTTGAGCACTTGATTCTTATTGGGCCTAAAGCCCAACTGGGCAGCTGCGCCATGTATGTTAGGTGTATCAACATGCCACATTAATAGGTGTCCTGAGATCCCAACCATGTGTAACAATTCCTTCCGCCTTGAGAAGCGGGTAACCCCACCTGTAGGTGTATGATGGTCACCTAGAGCATGAGAGCACAAAAGTTGCTAAACCAATGCTATACGAATGTCTGCAATGAGTTCTTAACTTAGTACACATCTGCAATGAATTTCATGAAATTCGCCCACCCATTCCGCAACCATTTTGACGTCCATACGATGGATTCTACCATCCCTTTCAGTGGTATCAGAGCCACAGGTTTGAATCTTGAACCAAGAATTCAGATCTGTACCTGCGCAATTTGGTAGAAGTTGTTCTATCCGGGTATTGCGTAGTTTGTTGTTTTATTTCAAGAAATTGTTTCTTGTTGAGGACGATTGATCTGAAATTAATTTTGTTTAAATTTGAAATTTATTTAGAATGGTTCTTGATTTAATGGACTGTTCGTACCTCGAGATTGAAGTGTAGATTTGGCGCAGATTGTTTGCGCATTCTCCTTTTGTAATTTCTATTCAATTCGGTCTGTAAAATATTTTTTATTTTTATTTTTCTAGACTGAATGTATAGGATTCAATCAAGGATGTAATTAATTAATAGAAATATTATTTCTGTTTTATTTTATTTTCTTGATTGAAGAAGGCGGCGGCACCGGAGATTTGCAGATGGAGGCATCGCATTCTGCGTTTTGCAGTTTATGAAATTGCAACCCTAGTGATTAATCTCTATTTTGCAGGTGGTGCGAACAGTCCATGTGGCTGGTGTGTAGATCAATGCTTGGGTCCCACGCCATATAAAGAAGCCCAACTGGGCAGCAGTTTGGAAGACTTTTGAGCACTTGATTCTTATTGGGCCTAAAGCCCATTTCGAATTGGGCTGATTTGATCAGTCATTAACAGGGGGCGGATCTGAGATTAGGATGAGCCCAAAAGCTTATCTAATCTGCAGGTAAGATTAAGAAGAGTCCTAATCCAAATACAGATTTGGATAAGGGCAACTCCTGATATGATCAGGAGATCATTCTTAATCACTATGCAATAGGAGGAAGCTAGAGAAGAAGGTGGCAAACTGCTTTTCTTCTCTAGATTTGGATAAGGGCAACTCCTGATATGATCAGGAGATCATTCTTAATCACTATGCAATAGGAGGAAGCTAGAGAAGAAGGTGGCAAACTGCTTTTCTTCTCCAGGGTTTCTGAGATCCTATCTCAAAACTGCAGGGTGTGTCCTGTGTAAAATCCCCTAGGGTTTGAATTCTTGTTATTCGAATAGGGTTTCCTCTAGTTGCTTAATGATTAAGACTGATCTCCTGATCATATCAGGAGTTGCCCTTATCCAAATTTGTATTTGGATTAGGACTCTTCTTAATCTTATCTGTAGATTAGATAAGCTTTTGGGCTCATCCAAATATCAGATCCGCCCCCTGTTAATGACTGATCAAATCAGCCCAGTTCGAAATGGGCTTTAGGCCCAATAAGAATCAAGTGCTCAAAAGTCTTCCAAACTGCTGCCCAGTTGGACTTCTTTGTATGGCGTGGGACCCAAGCATTGATCTACACACTAGCCACATGGGTTTGACCCAGCCTTTGTTACAAGGCCTAGCCGAATTCATTGGAGAGCCCAGTGAACCCCCTGAGCCCATCACATGGACCCTATGGGCCCAACACTTACACTAAGTGGTCCCAGGGCCAAGCCATCTTATAAAAACCCAGGGACTGTGGGCAGGTGCATGATTAGCCCATCAGGTATCATCCCAAATGAACTTACACTTAACCTCTCAACCCATAATGATCAAGCACTGCCCGACAAGAGAGGACCTCTCCCTCTGCTGCAAGGAACAGTGTTGCACTCTCTACTTAAATGGATCCCGGGAATTAAAACCATTTGCAAATATTTTGAAACCATACTTAGATATATATCATATATATAAATTTTGCAAAACAAAATTCCAACGATTGAAATCAACTGCCGGCAGTTTGGTTTCCATCAGAGAGAGTGCATCCCCGATCATTACCTTTGTCCAACAAAGGGACTGATCCCGTCACTATGATCACCCACTCAGATGAATTCTCAAACTGTCCCAACATACCCAGGTTTTGACCCCCGCTAAGGATCTCACTAATTGGCATATCAAAGACAACCCAATCCGACACCTAGTACAGTACCATAATCGAGTCTAGGGGTTAGGTGTAACTTTCTAGTTTTGCCCATCAATCTCCAAAGTCCATGGCAATACTGAAAATCTGGTCCGGTTCAAGGGTTCAAGTAATCTTACACTGCGTGTGCCATGGGTCTCACCCTGACGGTTGAGACAAGCCACCCCAATAGTTGGCAGCACACCAGTGTCAGCCTTGGCAGGATAAATCTCCCCAAACTTATTCAACGGCTATGAACATTTAAAACCAACACAAGTCTCATTAAGTGTCCAATTTTAGGATCTTACACAGAAGTATACCACACAACATGAATCAAACATGTACTTCATTTATTTACATTAAATATCAAAAGTACATCAAAGCTGATTGAAGCTAAGGGCATACAAAAACTGTCCAATAGCTCCCACTTGCACTTAGGTCCAATCTGGTACAAGCTGGAGTCCCATACTTTCCACGTGTTTCTCAAACACATTCTATGTGAGTGGATTAGTTAATGGGTCTGCCACATTATCCGCTGATGCTACCTTCTGAATCAAGACGTCCCCTCTACCAACGATCTACATGGTACTTCCTCCCGATGTGTTTTGAATTCGAGTGGGCCTGAGGCTCCTTAGCCTGGGCGATCGCTCCATTGTTGTCAGATAGCACGCGATCCTATTGTGAAAACATACCCAGATGTAGACTTTCTATCATCTGGATCCAACTGGTAATCGGCATCAGTATACCCCAAAATTTGCAGAGAACTACCAATGAATACTAGACAAAACTCTTTTGTGCTCCGAAGTTATTTGAGTATGTTCTTCACAGCTGTCCAATGCTCCTGCCCTGGGTTGGCCTGGGACCTGCTTACGACACTCACCGCCTGAGCATTGTCAGGACGAGTGCACAACATGGTATACATGATTCTCCCTACGACTGAGGAATAGGGAACGTCTTTCGTGCCCTCAATCTCCTTAGAAGTCTTGGGAGACATCTTGGAGAGAGTGACTCCATGCTTGAAAGGAACGTTTCCTTTCTTGGAGTTCTCCATGTTGTACCTTTTGACAATTTTGTTAATGTAAGCAGCCTGGGATAATCCAATTATCCGCTTCGATCTATCTCTATAGAGTCGAAGTCCCAGTATATAGGAAGCATCTCTAAGATCTTTTATGGAGAACTGCTGCGAAAGCCACACCTTAACCAAAGTCAACATTCCTACATCATTCCCAATGAGTAGGATATCGTCCACATATAACACCAAAAAGGTGACCTTATCCCCACTGGGCTTCCTGTAAACACAGGGCTCATCCAGATTCTGCTCAAAGTCAAACGATTTGACGGCAGAGTCCAAACGGATGTTCCAACTCCTAGAAGCCTACTTAAGTCCATATATGGATCTATTAACTTTACATAACATGTGTTTCTGACCCGCAGCAATGAAGCCTTGCGGCTGCTGCTTGTAGATATCTTCACTAAGATCTCCATTTAGGAACACGGTTTTGACATCCATTTTCCAAATCTCGTAGTCATGGTATGCTGCTACAGCTAGCAAGATCCTAATGGATTTAAGCATGGCCACGGGCGAAAAGGTTTCCTCATAGTCGATACATTCTTTCTGAGTATACCCTTTTGCCACCAAACGAGCTTTGTAGGTCTCAATCCTGCCATCGGGGCCCTTCTTCCTCTTATAGATCTGTTTGAAACCAATTGCTTTTACCCCGGAGGGCGGATCTACTAGAGTCCAGACTCTATTGGCTTCCATTGAGTCCATCTCAGCTCTCATGGCCTCCACCCACTTTTAGGAATCTATGTCCAACATAGCTTCCGCAAAAGTCACGGGATCCTCCTCACTAGTCAAGGCTTCCACCAAGACTCACAAGTGGGAAGGTTTTCTACGGTTAGAAAACCCAAAGGACCATCCTTTACCAATCTTGTGATTCAGTCAATACCGATGTGGCCAAGTTGGTAATGCCACAGGCATGTGGGACTAACCATGTCACGAGTCCTTTTCTTGGGGATTTCGACCAACGTAGTTTCGGTTAGGTTAGTTTCTAGAAAAGGATGTAGAACATAGAGACCGTTCTCCAGTTCCCCGCATGCGATGAATTTGTTGTTCCTTTTGATAGTAATCATATTACTAAAAGAGACAGTATATCCATCAACACACAGTTTAGAAGCAGAAATCAAATTTCTTCTTAGATTTTGTACATAAAGGCAGTCTTTCAATACAAGAATCCCTTCTCTAAAATTTAATTCTATGGTTCCTATCGCCATAGCTGCAACACTTGCAGAAGTCCCCAACTAAAGTGTCACCTCTCCTTCACTCAGCCTTCTGCTTACTTTGAACCCCTGTAGTGAATTACATCCATGAGTTGAAGCCCCAGAGTCAACACACCAGGACACAGAAGTTACTAATAAATTAGTTTCCATGACACAAGTTTCGAAAGTACCTTTCTTATATTCCAGGTAGGCAGGACAATTCCTCTTCCAGTGGTCGGCCTGCTTGCAGAAGTGACAGGCATCGGATGCCTTGTCTCTCTTTTGTTTCTTAGATTTGGTGGTCTTCTTCTAAGGTTTTCTCTTTGCCTTCCTCTTCTTGCCAGATTTGCCAGCTTCAACAAGCATGGCTATTGGCTCATCCTTCCTTATTAATTCCTCAGCTCTGTGCAACATATTGCTGAGCTCTTGGACGCTGACATTCAGCTTGTTCATATTGTAATTCATAATGAACAGGTTGAAGGACGGAGGCAGAGAGTTGAGAATAGCATCGATCTGTGTGACCAGATCTAGCCCAGAACCAAGGGCCTCTAGTTCGTTTATGTAGTCCATCATCCGAAGACAATGGTCATGCACTTGCTGCCCCTTAGTCATTTGCGCGATCATGAACTGTTTCAGGACCTTTTGTCGAGTAGAACGATTCTGTTCTTCGTATATAGTATTCAAACTATCCAATATGTCTTTAGCGAGTTCGATCTGATCGAACTGCCTTTGTATCAGATTGTCCAAAGAGGCTATGATATAGCAGCGGGCCAGGGAGTTTTTATCCTCCCATCCTTGGTATTCTCTCCTTCGAGCCTCAGAAGCCCTGTCCCCCGGACGATCCGGAGCAGGATTTTTAGCCACATTATCCAGTTTTTCTGAAGTCAGGACCAGCATAAGGTTTCTGTACCAGTCGACATAATTGGGTCCCTTAAGCTTGTTGTCATCAAGCAACTTAGCAAATTGTCCGTTTGCCATTTTCTAGTAAAACGAGCAAAACGTTAGTCCACAACCTTTAGTTTGATTCATGTTACCTACATAGATATGGCTTTTAATCTATGTTCCATTTCCATTTGTTCATCTCTGAGATTTCCCTCCTATCCCAGTGATGGAGATGGCGAAATGTCTCTGGAAATGTGGGAAATCACATAGGGTGCATGGAGCCAACAGTTTCAGCTGCATAACCCCACCACCTTTCTGCGACGGATCACATCCACTCATCGTATAAGTTTCCCTTTGGCCTCTGTTAGACAAGGTTCAGAGCCATTTTCAGGTAAACCTTTCTGTCCAGTGAGTGCTCACCCATCATATTCAGGTTACGCCAAGGTACCATGAGAGAGTTCCCATTTTCTGGTGAAGCCCCTCCTACATCGGTCTATGACGCCCCTATCATCTTATGAAACACTCTGACAGACCCAACAGCAAATGGATAGCCCAACTTTATGGTGCGTTTCCTCATTAATGAAGGACCCATCATCGTGCTAATGATGGAAGGCCTTTAGAGAGTCCATCATATGGATCTCCCTATCACATGCACTCATATTACTGGAGGGAACACAAAATTACGCCCTAGTTCTATTTTAGGTCAAACCAGGGTGGCTCCCACTAACTTTCATAAATCAGACATAGACTGTTTGCACCACCTGCAAAATAGAGGTTAATCACTAGGGTTGCAGTTTCATAAACTGCAAAAATGCAGAATGCGATGCCTCCATCTGCAAATCTACAGCGCCGCCGCCTTCTTCAATCAAGAAAATAAAATAAAACAGAAATCCTATTTCTATTAATTAATTACATCCTTGATTGAATCCTAAACATTCAGTCTAGAAAAATAAAAAAAAATTACAGACCGAATTGAATAGAAATTACAAATGGAGAATGTGCAGACAATCTGCACCAAATCTGCACTTCGATCTCCAGGTACGAACAGTCCATTAAATCAAGAAATAAATCAAGAACCATTCTAAATAAATTTCAGATTTAAACAAAATTAATTTCAAATCAATCGCCCTAAACAAGAAACAATTTCTTGAAATAAAACAGCAAACTGCACAATACCCGGATAGAACAGCTTCTACCAAATTGCGCAGGTTCAGATCTGAATTCTTGGTTAAAGATTCGAACCTGTGGCTCTGATACCACTGAAAGAGATGGTAGAATCCATCGTACAGATGCCAAAATGGTTGCGAAATGGGTGGGCAAATTTCAAAAATTTTCTACCTACCTTCCAACTGGGAATCGCATTCCCTGTTTTAGAATCAAGATTCAAGGATCCTACTTGAACCAGAACCGAACCAGATCTGAACTAAAAGAGAAGGGAGTGATTATACCTGATCCAGAGAAATAATATCTCCCAAAATTGGTGTTCACGCCCAAAGAAGACACCAAGATCCATTCCTGTTGAAGATGACACAGCAACAGTGGAACAGAACTAGTAGAGTGTGTCCTACACACTGAATCCTTCACAAGAATCCTTTGGAAGCAATGAGCCCTGAACTGAATCAGCCTTTCAGCAAAGACTGATATCAAGAACTTTTCTTGATCTTTCTCTGACAGAGAAATCGAACTGCAATAGATGGTGGCTGCTGCAACAGGAGGAAGCTAGAGAAGAAGGTGGCGAACTGCTTTTCTTCTCTAGGGTTTCTGAGATCCTATCTCAAAACTGCAGGGTGTGTCCTATGTAAAATCCCCTAGGATTCGAATTCTTGTTATTCAAATAGGGTTTCCTCCAGTTGCTTAATGATTAAGAATGATCTCCTGATCATATCAGGAGTTGCCCTTATCCAAATCTGTATTTGGATTAGGACTCTTCTTAATCCTATCTGCAGATTAGATAAGCTTTTGGGCTCATCCTAATCTCAGATCCGCCCCCTGTTAATGACTGATCAAATCAGCCCAGTTCGAAATGGGCTTTAGGCCCAATAAGAATCAAGTGCTCAAAAGTCTTCCAAATTGCTGCCTAGTTGGGCTTCTTTGTATGGCGTGGGACCCAAACATTGATCTACACACCAGCCACATGGACTGTTCGCACCACCTGCAAAACAGAGGTTAATCACTAGGGTTGCAGTTTCATAACCTGCAAAACGCAGAATGCGATGCCTCCATCTGCAAATCTCCGGCGCCGCCGCCTTCTTCAATCAAGAAAATAAAATAAAATAAAAATCCTATTTCTATTAATTAATTACATCCTTGATTGAATCCTATACATTCAGTCTAGAAAAAAAATATTTTACAGACCGAATTGAATAGAAATTACAAAAGGAGAATGCGCTGACAATCTGCGCCAAATCTGCACTTCGATCTCCAAGTACGAACAGTCCATTAAATCAAGAAATAAATCAAGAAGCATTCTAAATAAATTTCAAATTTAAACAAAATTAATTTCAGATCAATCGTCCTCAACAAGAAATAGTTTCTTGAAATAAAACAGCAAACTGCGCAATACCCGGATAGAATAGCTTCTATCGAATTGCGCAGGTTCAGATCTGAATTCTTGGTTCAAGATTCGAACCTGTGGCTCTGATACCACTGAAAGGGATGGTAGAATCCATCGTATGGACGTCAAAATGGTTGCGAAATGGGTGGGCGAATTTCACGAAATTCATTGCAGATGTGTACGAAGTTAAGAACTCATTGCAGACATTCGTATAGCATTGGTTTAGCACCTTTTGTGCTCTCATGCTCTAGGTGACCATCATACACCTACAGGTGGGGTCACCCGCTTCTCAAGGCAGAAGGAATTGTTACACATGGTTGGGATCTCGGGACACCTATTAATGTGGCATGTTGATACATCTAACATACATGGTGCAGCTCCCAGACCCACCTTCTGCTACTATTAACTATGCCAGGTTATTATGCTACCAAGTGGAGACCAAATCAGCCCCCTTACAACATCCCACAGCACATTCGAGTCGTGTATTGAGAACATCTCCCGATGATGATATCAGAAATGATGATATCATCATTGGGAGATGTTCACAATACACGGCGGAAATGTGCTGTGGGACGTTGTGGGGGGCAATCTGGTGGGGGGCTGATTTGAACTCCGCCAAGTGGTTATATTTTTCCCACTTGCCCTTTCCTGGTTTGGCGCATACAATATATAATAAGTAAATGACCCCTTATTTTCTTATACATGATCCCTTATTTTCTTATATTTTGATGCTAGTGTGTGAAAACAGTTCAATTCATAATGAACCGTGAGCCACACAACACCCCCTCCTCCCCTCCTCTCCCTCATGACGTGAGAGGTTGAGGTTTCTCCCCTCTCGTGTGGAAACTTACTTTTCGCACAATGATATTGGCCAATGGTGTCTCTCATAATTGACTACAATTTTATAAGAGAGGAACCAACCTCATTTAAGCCCCATTCTCTTTTTAATTTATTTATCCATGTTTTTTTTGTTTTTCAATTAAATAAGATAATAATTGTTTTAGCCATAAAAAGTCATTATTAAATGAAATAATTTTTCTCATCCAAGTATTGGCAATTTATCCTCAAGTGGGAAAATTACTTACCCACTTGGAAGATGGGTATCACTTACCGAATACCTTGGAAAAATAAATTTTCTATAAACCCCATATAAATCTTAAATAAAAAACATTAGTTTCTTGGTCAATGGGAACCAAAATCCCATTGACCAACTTCCCCCTCTCAAAATCCAAAAAATGAATAGACCCTTAGAGGAATCTCAAGAATGAAGAGCAAGGTTTTAAAAACTAACCTGAAAATAAAACCATTTCGGCCATTAGTTTCTAGGTCAACAGTTCGACCATCCATGTTTAGATGAGTTAATAAATTTAATCCTTATATTAGAATATTAGGGTAAAAAGTGATAAGACTAAGCCACGCCCACAAGCTGAAAAAGGTCTAGTTGCTTCAAGTAAGCACAACAGAGGAGGTCTCTATGCTGTAAAGTATCTTTCCTTTATAATTATCTTGTACATACTCATAGATAATTTACATTTGATACCTATACATATTCAAATATTCAAGTACAATAATATAAATACAAAACAACTCACTTGTTCAAGATACGCAAGTGAGATTTTCTCTCAAACTGTGAGTGTTTATGGTATCAGATCAACCAGTTCGATCCTCTTCATCTCTGAACATGTCGACCTCTAATGCAACTACAACAAACCAGGTGGCTGATACAAATTCACCAATTGTGAATCTGAATCTCCCACCCGTTGTAAATCATTTGATTTCTTTTAAACTAGACCATACGAATTATTTGTTGTGGCATCATCAGGTCATCCCTGTGCTCAGCGGATTTAAAGCAATGGGGTACACAGATGGATCAATTCAATGTCCACCCAAAACTATTCAGAAAGATAGTTTACAACAACTCTTATCTTAGCCTATTTCTCAGGAGTTCGATGAGAACAGAGATCTCCTTTGTCGTGCTTAGTTGAAGCAGCTAGATAATCTTTATCGTTTTGTGGGTGACATGGCTTATTCTTATCAAAAAGTACCATACATATATATGTATCTCATTAGTCTTTTGTGAGAAAAGAGAGGGAGTGACTGTTGGCTGAGAAAGGAAAGGAAAGGAAAGGAAAGTGATGTAGGCACATTCGGCTAGGCCAATGGCGAGCATACATGCATCAGGCGGTGAAGCATAGAGCAGAATCAATCGGGTCACGGGCAAAGATGAAGTCAGCACCTCGCGCTGTATCAATCTGGGGTGCACGCTAATTGGCAGGCCTCATGGAGCCAATTGCGTGCCCTCACCTGGCGCTCCCAGATGATCGTGCCCTCGGTATGGAGTGCATTCAGGATGTTTGAGGTCACCTACCCCCTAGCAGCCTCAAGTATAAATAGGAGGCATCCCCCTCCAGGTAAAGGATCGAATACTCTAGCTCTCTAGCTCACTCTAGAGATTTATTTCTATGACCTCGTCTAGGTGTTCGCACCTCAAACCTCATCTACCTCGTACCTTCTTGCTAACTTGACCATCGGAGTCCTCGCCTCGGGCCTTCACCCAGGGCCTCTGACGTTACCCTTCCTTGTCGAGCTGAACTCGGGATCCTTATCTACCTTGGACATCAGACGTCGCGGACCTCAAACCTTGGATCTCAGATCTCCCCCATTTCGGACTCCACTCCTCGGTCACGCCAGTCCTCAGCTTCCAGCACCTTGGATCCCCTCAAGCTTAGGAGTGAATTGATAGTGTTGACCTCAGCCAATCCGAGCATCAACAATTGGCGCCGTCTGTGGGAACATTGCTAAGACTTCCTTTAATCTAACTTGCAATCAAGAACATCCCTAAGCTCCAATCAACATGGTATGAAACACCAGGAATGCCCAAAACCTACTCACTAACAAGCAATTCCAAGCGATCCTAGATCGATTGGATCACCTTGCCTAAAGTGTCGAGGAGGTGTGTATCCAAGTAGGAGGCTACCCTCAGGGTGGCCGCCCCGCCTGGGCATCGGGCCAGTGGGGGCAGCGCGTCTGTGGACCCACTAGCCCTCATCTCCGCCAGCTCCTACCAAGTCGAGCCCTCTGAATATGGTAATAGCCGACATGCCAGCCAGCCCCTTCGGCATGCAAGACCTCCCAGCCAAAGGGAGAATGATTCAGTACGGTCTTGCAACCGACGCTGAAGCCAAGGACACCACCGTCGACAAGAAATGCCACCTCCACCTCGTATCTCGAACCTTCGAGACTACCACAACGACAGACAGGCCAAAAGGAACTGAGACATAGCTGGCCCAACCCACCGCCGAGGAGAATGGGACAAAGCCAAGGTACCTGTCGGCTAGTAGATCGCCAACATATAGGCACAGCTCAGTGCGGTGAAGGACGAACTTTGGCAAGTCAAGGAGGGCCGAGGTGACACCTCAGTAAGATAGTATCCCTTCACCAGGATGGATGCCTTCACCGCCGCCATCACCTAGGAGCCTCTTCCACAACATTTTAAAGCTCCCATACTGGAGGCTTACGAAGGCAACTCGGACCCAGACTAGCACCTGGAGAGCTTCCAGGCACTCATGCTCCTGTACAGGTACTTCGATGCATTGATGTGCTGAGCTTTCCAGGTGACTTTCAAGGGGGCAGCTCGGTGCTGGTTCTCCAGGCTCCCACCTTGTTCCAGTAGTTCCTGAGACCAGTTCGCTAACTTCTTCCTCGCCCACTTCATCAACAGCTAACGATGCTAGAAGAACATCATCTCACTCATGGCCATCCGATAGTGACACGACGAGAGCCTACGGTCCTACACTGGTTGCTTCAAGAAAGCAGAACTTGAGGTCCGCGACCTCGACCCCATGGTCTCCATGCACGCAGCAACTCAAGGCCTCCTCCCTTGGTTGGCCCTCAAGTGCTCTATCGCCAAGATGCCGCCTAGAACCAAGGCAGAATTTTTGAAGAAGGCACAAAAGTACATTGCCGCCGAGGTAAAGATGCCAACCTCTACCATGGCAACCATCAACATGAAGATAGCCATGGCAATGGCACCAACAAGAAGCCGCCGGTCTCATCCTACGACCAGACTAGTACACGTCGCTCAATTCCACCCGAGCACACATCCTCATGCAAGTAGGAGAGGAGGAGTATGTGAAGTGGCCTGGGAAGAGAAAGAGGAACCTAATAGGGGTGACCCAACAAAATACTGCACGTTTCACCGTGGTGCCAGCCACAACACCGAGGACTGCTACAACCTTTAGGACAAGATCGATTTGATCATCCGACGTGGGTATCTGAAGCAGTATGTTGGCACTGACCTTATCACCTCGCCCCAGTAGCAACGGTTGCAATAAGTCATCACCAACGTTTTGGACTTGGTTGTACCCATAGGCCAAACTATGTAACAACAAGAGCTCGCCTTCGGCTGGCCACGTACACATTTTGTAATAAAGCATGTTTCTCTTACCTCGCCTCAAACCCTCAACGTATACGTCCTTGTCTCGACCGAGTGCCCTTCCACAGCATACAACCTTGGCGAAGGTTACACACTCAGACTTGACCTTGGTCCAAAGAACACTACCCTAGGAGGTCATACGCCTAGTAGCCAGGTCCCTCACCTCGCTCGATTGCCTGGCCGTGGTATACAACCTTTTCCAAGGATACATGCCCGGACCAGACATCGACCCAAGGCATACAGCCCGCTGGAGGTCACACGCCTACTCATCCCTTCTGACAAGGAACCTAATGGACCTCGGTCGCAACTGACGAGTGGGCCCTTGATTTTGCTTTTAGCCTCGGAGAGACCCTCCAAACGAGCGAGTCCTCATCCAAGCTTGAGAACTGGCATCGGCCCACCGCTCGGCTCAATTCATGGCAGAACAGACACGTTGAAGGGGACAACACCACCTCATTGAGACCAGGGCGGTCCACGGCACCGGTCGATCTCTATGCAGCCCCGGCCGCGCACGGGTTCACGTGCCCTATCCCCCATAGGATGTGTAGCCAAGACAGCTATGGTCTGCACCTCCCTCTCCTTGCTAAGTAAGGGGGTCGGTCCCATGTTTTCGGCGATGAAGCTAGGCCTCATCCTTACCTACCTAGGCGATTAAGCAGATGGATTATTGAGCAATGAATTTTTGCAACTTGCGACCTCTCGGAAGGGGGCACCAACCCCTACACAATAAATGCAAAAAGAAATGCAACCGCAAATAGGCACAAGATACACAACTTGGTGACCTCTTCGGCAGCTTGGCTCGCAGATGCCCATCAAAGCTTACTTCGCTCCATCAGCTCGGACGCCGTCCTCACCTTCGTTGAGAGTGCGCCCTCCTCTCTGGTGACCTCGCCCCCTCAACTCGGGGCACCCTCACTGCAGACACCGGTCACACATCACCACCCCGGCTTGGGGTAGATTCACCTTAGATTCCTCCCACACTTCGGTGGCTCCTCCTCGCCGGTGACATCACCTCAGCTCGATTACTTCGGGTATATGAGCAGCTACTCCTCGACAACTTTGGGTATGCGAGCAGCAGGCCTCTCCTTGGTGTCGGCCACTAAACCCTCCATTCATGAGTGAACTAAAGAGTCAACCACCCTCCTCTTCTTCATTGAAGGTCTTTGGCCACTGCTAGAAGAGAAGCAATATTCGCCATCTCTAAAAAGGGCAAATGAAAAGTTAGTCGAGCTAGAGGTCAACTTCCAATATAAACACAAAGGACGATTTAGTCGGCTTGAACAAGCATAGGTTTGGCTAGGAATTGGTGTGTTTCTATGTAATTACCCTTAAACTGGACACTTATGAGACTCGTGTTATTTTAGAATGTTCTTAGTCGTTGAATAAACTTGGGGAAGTTTATCCTGCCAAGGTTGACACTAATGTGCTACCAAGTAGGTTGGGGCAGCTTGCCTCAACTGCCAGGGTTAGACCCGAAGCACATGTAGCATGTGTTTGTTTGAAACACTGAACCTGGACCATTTTTCAATTATGCCTTGGACCTTGGAGACTGGTGGGCAAAACCGAGAAGTTACACATAACCCCAAGACTCGATTATGATACTGTACTAGGTGTCGGATTGGGTTGTCTTTTATATGCCAATGAATGAGATCCTTCAGGGTCAAAACCTGAGTAAGTTGGGGCAGTCAGAGAATTCACTCAATTGGGTGATCATAGTGACAGGATCAGCCCCATTGTCAAACAAAGTGAATGATTGGGACTGCACTCTCTCTGATGGAAACCAAAACTACCGGCAGTCGATTTCAAACTTGTTTGAGATTTGTTTTGCTAAATATATTTAATTCCTGGGACCCATCCGAGCAGAGAATGCGACACTGCACCTTGCAGCCAGGGGAGAGGTCATTCCTTGTCGGGCAGTGGTTGATCATTATGGACTGAGAGGTTAAGTGTAAGAGATCATTTAGGGTTGCTTTACCTGATGAGCTATATCTCACTTAATTCCATTGTCCTTGGGCCTTCATAGGATGGTTGGACTCAATGATCATTTAAAGTAAATGTTGGGCCCATTAAGAGTCCATACTGATGGACTCAGGGGTTCACTGTACTTAACAATGAATTCAGCCAGACTTTTTCACAGAAGTTGGGCCGAACCCATATGGGCTTATATGAGGTCATTGTTGGGGTTCCACGCCATACAAAGAGAGACAAATGGGCCAGCAACTATTTAGGGTCGTGAGTCTCTTGTTTAATGGGCCTAAAGCCCATGATTAATTAGATTAATCAAGTGGTCATATGACAGCTTAAGCAGTCATGTGACATGGGCGAATATGGGTATGGATATGGGTTTGGATCAGCAACTAGGATAAGATGATAAGTCTTATCCACTTAAAGAGTCCAAATCCAAATAAAGATTTGGATTAGGATCCTCCTAATTGGATTAGGACTGTTGATCCTTAAGGCTTATAAAAGGAGGAGGGCGAACTGCTCCAGTGATAGCATTTGCTCTTAGTTCTCTCCTTCTGCTCTTGCTACCCAAGACCCTAGTTCGACCTCTAGTTCTTAAACTGATAAAGATCAGTTCTGATTTCTTATTTTTGCAAGAAAATATCATATCCAATTCATGCTCACCTCCCTCGCTTGATCCAAGCTGTTGGATTACAGTTTTTGCTGAAAGATTGTGTTGTTGAACCGACTTCAATTCAAGCTATGCCATCTTCAGGGGAAGCTGGTTTTGGTACCCTCTTTGGGCATGAATTATTACCACTTTGGGAGCTACACTTGTGGATTTCGTATCAAGTATACTTCTCTCTTCCTTTTGGTTTTAGATCTGGTCTGGTTCAGTGCAAGAATGATCCTTGAAAAATGCAAGTTTCTAAAACTAGGAATACAATTCCCATATGGGTAAAAAGAAATTTTTGAATTTTTTTTCAGCCATCTAGCATGGTTCGGCCATCCATATGATGAATTTCCCCTTCATTCACGGGGCATTGAACTTCAACACTCAACTCTTCATCGAACTTGACTTCAGAGATCCTTCTCGCTCTAGGTCGCCAGACGGTATCCATAGGTCAGCCGACCTCCTGAGAAAGGAAGAAATACCTACTCTTTCGATCCCTAAGATAAATCATCCAGAGAGGAGATTTATGAAGGGATGAGAGATCCATCCTATGGACGCCCAAAGATTGCGGAATAAGGGGCGAATTTCAAAAAATTTATCTCTCACTTCAACTGGGAATCGTATTCCCTATTTAGAAAATCATATTTTCAAGCATCAATCTTGAACCATAAACTGAACTAGATCTGAACCAAAAGGAGTGGGAGAGGATTATACCTGATACGGAGAAATACTATCTCCCAATGGAGGTGTTCACGCCCAAGGAATGATCCAAAATCTGCTCCCACTAAAGATGGCGCAGTGAAGGATGGAGCAGAATCAACAACGTTCTTCAAAAGAACTTGACCCTTCGCAAGAATCAACTAGACGCCTATGAGTACAGCTCCAACCAATCTTTTCCCAAAAGATTGAGATCAAGATCAAATCTTGATTGCTCCCAAGAACTGGAGATCGAACTGAAGGAATGGCAATGGCAGGAAGGTGGCGCAGGAGAGAATTCGCAGTATGCAGGAAATCTCTCAATCTCTCTTTCTCTAAGAGAAGAATGCTGTTGATGATGTTGTGTTCTTCAAGGCTGCCGCCCCCTTCCCCTTTTATAATCTTAAAGGGATCAGCTCCTAATCAAATTAGGAGTTGCTAATCCAAATCATATTTGGGTTAGAAGTCCCTTAGTGATAAGGGATAATCCTTATCTTATCTGCAGATCAGATCAGCTGTCTCCTAATCTAATTAGGAGGTTTCCAGATCTAAATCTTATTTAGATCTTGGACTCTCTGAGTGGATAGGGTCTAAGCCCAATCCTTTTAGCTGACCCACTTCAGAATTCACCCCCTTTAGATGACTGATCAAATCAGCCCAGTTCGGAATGGGCTTAAGGCCCATTTAAGGTTATGTACTCAAAAACCTTCCAAATTGCTGCCCAGTTGGGCTTCCTTGTATGGTGTGGGACCCAAGCATTGATCTACACATCAGCCACATGGGTTCAGCCCAGCCTTTGTTACAAGGCCTGGCCAAATGCACTGCTGAAGACAGTGTACCCCCTGAAACCCATCAAATGGGCTCTATGGGCCCAACACTTACACTAAGTGGTCCCTGGGCCAAGCCACCTTGTAATACCCAGGGACTGTGGGCAGATGCAAGATTAGCCCATCAGGTGTTATCCTCAATGGTCTTACACTTAACCTCTCAGCCCATAATGATCATACACTACCCGACAAGAGAGGACCTCTCCCTCGGCTGCAAGGAACAGTGTTGCACTCTCCACTTATATGGATCCCGGGAATTAAAACCTTCTTGCAAACATTTTGGAAACCATAATATATATACTTTTATATCTTATATAAAATATATTTTGCAAAACAAATCTCAACGGTTGAAATCGGCTGCCAGCAGTCTTGGTTTCCATCAGTGAGAGTGCATCCCCGATCATTACCTTTGTCCGACAAAGGGGCTGATCCTGTCACTATGATCACCCACTCAGATGAATTCTCGGACTGTCCCAACATACCCAGGTTTTGACCCCCGCTAAGGATCTCACTGATTGGTACATCAAAGATAGCCCAATCCAACACCTAGTGCAGTATCATAATCGAGTCTAGGAGTCGGGTGTAACTTTCTAGTTTTACCCATCAATCTCCAAGGTCCAGGGCAATGCTGGAAATCTGGTCCAGTTCAAAGATTCAATTAATCCTACACTGTATGTGCCTAGGGTCTCACCCTGGCAGCTGAGACAGGCCACCCCAACCGACTTGGTGGCACCACAGTGTCAGCCTTGTCAGGATAGGTCTCCCCAGACCGACCCACTGGCTGTGAACATTCTAAACTAACACGAGTCTCATTAAGTGTCCAGTTTAAGGGTATTACACAGAAACATACCAAGGGAACATGAATCAAATATGTATCTTTATTCATTTACAATAAACTCATAAAGTACATCTTTCTGATTGAAGCTAAGGGCATACAAAACTGTCTAACAGCTCCCACTTGCACTTAGGTCCAATCAGGTACTAGCCGGAGTCCCATGCTTTCCACGTGTTTCTCAAACACTTTCTGTGATAGTGGCTTAGTCAATGGGTCTACCACATTCTCCGCTGATGCTACCTCTCTACACTATCCTCCCGTAGGTCTAGCATTGTCATACAACAGTGGAATGGGTGATGTGCTGAATTCCAAATTCAAGAATGAACACCTTCATTCATAAGGCAGCCTCACTTACGGCAATGCTTTCGGCTTGGGTTGTGGACTATTAATTTGCTACTTAGGACCCCTGTTTGCTGACATTCAGGAAACAACACACGATCCTATCGTGAAACCATATCCAGATGTAGACTTTCTATCATTTGGGTCTGACTGGAAATCGGCATCTGTATACCCTTGGATCTGTAGTGAGCTACCATCGAATACTAGACAAAACTCTTTTGTCCTTCGAAGGTACTTAAGTATGTTTTTCACAGCAGTCCAATGCTCCTGCCCTGGGTTGGCCTGAAATCTGCTTACTACACTCACTGCCTGAGCTATGTCAGGACGAGTGCACAGCATGGCATACATGATGCTCCCTACGGCTGAGGCATAAGGAACGTCTTTCATGCCATCAATCTCCTCAGAAGTCTTGGGAGACATCTTTTTGGAGAGAGTGACTCCGTGCCTGAAAGGAACATTTCCTTTCTTGGAGTTTTCCATGCTGTATCTTTTGACTATTTTGTCAATATAAGCAGATTGGGATAATCCAATTATCTACTTCGATCTATCTCTATAGAGTCGAAGACCCAGTATATAGGAGGCTTCTCCAAGATCTTTCATGGAGAATTGCTGCGAAAGCCATACTTTCACTGTAGTTAACATTCCTACATCATTCCCAATGAGTAGAATGTCATCTACATATAGAACCAAGAATGTAACCTTATCTCCACTGAACTTCCTGTAGACACAGGGTTCATTCGGATTCTACTCAAAGTCAAACGATTTGACAGCAGAGTCAAAACGGATGTTCCAACTTCAAGAAGCTTGCTTAAGTCTATAAATGGATCTATTAAGTTTACATACCATGCTTTCCTGACCTGCAGCAATGAAGCCTTGCGGCTGCTGCATATAGATATCTTCAGTAAGATCTCCATTCAGGAATGCAGTTTTGACATCCATCTGCCAAATCTCATAATCATGGTATGCTGCTACAACTAGCAGGATCCTAATGGATTTAAGCATGGCCACAGGCGAAAAGGTTTCCTCATAATCGATGCCTTCTTTCTGAGTGTACCCTTTCGCCACTAGACGAGCCTTGAAGGTCTCAATCCTGCCATCTGGGCCCTTCTTCCTCTTGTAAATCCATTTGCAACCGATTGCTTTTACCCCGGAGGGTGGATCTACTAGAGTCCAGACTCCATTGGCCTCCATTGAGTCCATCTCTGCTCTCATGGCCTCCACCCACTTCTGGGAATCTATGTCCAACATAGCTTCCGCGTAAGTCACGGGATCCTCCTCACTAGTCAAGGTTTCCACCAGGTAACTATCCTGATCATAACCATAACGGACTGGTGGCCTGGATGCCCGAGTGGATCTTCTAAGATGGTCACTACCTGGAACTTGTGGGACATCTCCCACTGCTCCTGAGTTCTCCTCATCAAGAACAACTTCCTGACGATGGGTGTCCAGGATATAGTCGGTTTCCAAGAATTGCACATTTCGACTACAGAACACTTTCTGCTCACTTGGGTCATAGAAAAGGTAACCTACAGAGCCTTTTGGGTAGCCTACAAATAGGCAACGGCTGGTCTTAGATTCCAACTTGTCTGCACTCGTTCTTTTAACGTGTGCTGGACAACCTCAAATCTTCAAGTGTCTGACACTTGGTTTCTTTCCGGTCCAAAGTTCATATGGAGTATTCGGAACCGATTTGGTTGGAACCCGATTCAGCATGTAAATCGCAGTCTCTAATGCGTAACCCCAAAAGGATGTGGGTAACTCTGAGTGTATGAGAAGCGACCGGACCATATCTAATAAGGTCCTATTCCTCCTCTCTGAAACACCGTTAAGTTGTGGTGTAGCAGGAGGAGCTAATTGTGACACTATCCCATTGTCCTTTAAGTAGTCCCTGAATTCGTCAGAGAGATATTCGCCACCTCGATCTGATCGAAGGGCTTTAATTTCTCTCCCTAACTGTTTCTCGACCTCTTGTCTAAACTCTTTGAACTTTTCAAAGGATTCAGACTTGTGTCTCATTAGGTACACGTAACCATATCGTGAAAAATCATCTGTGAAGGTGATGAAATACACGTGTTGATTTCGTGTCCTAACACTCAGGGGACCACATACATCAGTATGTATTAGGTCAAGTGTGCCCGTACATCTTTCAGGCTTACCGTTAAATGGCCGTTTCATCATCTTGCCTTGTAGGCAAGGCTCACAGGTGGGAAGATCTTCTACAGCTAGAAAATCCAAAGGACCATCCTTTACCAACCTTGTGATTCGGTCAACACTGATGTGGCCAAGTCGGTAATGCCACAGACACGTGGGATTAACTGTATCTCGGGCTCTCTTCTTGGGGATTTCAGCCGACGTAGTTTCGGTTATGTTAGTTTCTAGAGAAGGATGTAGAACATAGAGACCGTTCTCCAGTTCCCCGTATGCGATGAATCTGTTGTTTCTTTTAATAGTAATCGTATTACTAAAGAAGACAGAATAACCATCTGCACACAGCTTTGAGACAGAAATCAAATTTCTTCTTAAATTTTGTACATAAAGACAATCTTTCAGTACAATTATTCCTTCTCTAAAATATAATTCCATGGTTCCTATGGCCGCGGCTGCAACAGTTGCAGTAGTCCCCAAGTAGAGTGTGACTTCTCCTTCACTCAGCCTTCTGCTTACCTTGAACCCCTGCAGTGAGTTACACGCATGAGTTGAAGCCCCGGAGTCAATACACCAGGACGCAGAAGCTACCAACAAATTGGTTTCTATAACACAAGTTTCGAAGTTACCTTTCTTGGATTCCAGGTAGGCAGGACAATTCCTTTTCCAGTGGCCGGTCTTCTTGCAGAAGTGACAGGCATCTGATGCTTTGTCTTTCTTCTGCTTCTTGCTTTTAGTGGCTTTCTTCTGAGGCTTCTTTGCCTTCCTCTTTCTCTTGCCTGTCTTGCCAGCTTCAACAAGCATGGCTATAGGCTCATCCTTTTTAATCAGTTCTTCAGCTCTTTGCAACATATTGCTGAGCTCTTGTAAACTGACATTCAGCTTGTTCATGTTATAGTTCATGATGAACGGATTAAAGGAAGGAGGCAAAGAGTTAAGGATAGCATCTATCTGGGTTGCAAGGTCCAGCCCGGATCCAAGAGACTCCAGTTCGTTGATGTATCCCATCATCCGAAGACAATGGTCGTGAACTTGTTGACCCTTGGACATTTGTGTGGTCATGAACTGTTTCAAGACCTTTTGTTGAGTAGAACGATTCTGCTCTTCATACATTGTCCTGAGACTGTCCAATATGTCTTTGGCAAGTTCGATCTGATCGAACTGCCTCTGTATCGGATTGTCCAAGGAGGCAATGATGTAACACCGGGCAAAGGAGTTTTTCTCCTCCCATTCTTGATAGTCTCTCCTTCGGGCCTCAAAAGCCCTATCTCCCGGACGCTCCGGGGCAGGATTCTTTGCCACTTTGTCAAGTTTTTCAGAAGCAAGGACCAGCATAAGGTTCCTATACCAGTCAGCATAGTTTGGGCCCTTCAACTTGTTGTCATCAAGTAGCTTTGCAAATGATTCGTTTGCCATTTTCTAATAAAAGAGCAAACATCAGTCCATGACCTAATTTGATTCATGTTCATTTCATAGATATGGATTTTAATCTACGATCCATTTCCATTTATTCATCTCTAAGATTTCCCTCCTTTCTCAGTGATGGAGACTACGGGTTGTCTCTGGAGATGTGGGAAATCACATAGGGTGCATGAGGCCAACTGTTTCAGCTGCATAACCCCACCACCTTTCTGTGAAGGATCATATCCACTCATCATATGAGTTTTCCCTTTGGCCTCTGTCAGACAAGGTTCAGAGCCGTTTTCAGGTAAACCTTTCTGTCCAGTGAGTGCTTACCCATCATATTCGTGAACGCCAAGGTACTGTGAGAGAGTTCCCATTTTCTGGTGAAGCCCCTCCCACATCGGTCTATGACGCCCCTATCATCTTATGAAACACTTAGACAAGCCCAACAGCAAATGGATAGCCCATTTTCTGGTGCGTTTCCTCTTTACTGAAGGACCCATCCTTGTGCTAATGATGGAAGGCCTTTAGAGAGTTCATCATATGAATCTCCCTATCACATGCACTCATATTGTCTGGAGGGAACAGATAATTACGCCCTAGTTCTAACTTTAGGTCAAACCAAAGTGGCTCCCACTGACTTTCATAAAGCCAGATTTTGGTGGGCCTAAATCGGCTAGGGTTCCGCACGAGACCTCATGATGAGGTGTGGGGCCCACCACTGAGGGAGGTCATCCAATGACCAAAAAGGGACACCATGGCAATGATGTGCATTCAGCCATGGTGTGCGAAAGAGCCACTGTCAATTGAGCATGGGCCAAGTACTTATGGCCCATGTACGTAGCACATCACACATCCATACATCATATGCAGGGAAAAATTGATCCAATCAATTAATTATCTGTAAAGCCCATTTGAAGCCCATTTTAAATCCATAATATTAACCATTAATATTATTCAGGTATATGGGCCGAATGGTTCAACCCATATAGCTTTAAGGGTTAAGTGGGCTTTTAGCAGTTTTAACTGTTTAAAACTGGGCCTTTACAGGTTGGGCCGAATTAACCATTTAATTAAATATCAATCCTTAGGCCCATTAGTGGGAAAATTAGGACTGACTTTCAGCCTTGATTAAACCCTAGATTCGGTCCAAACAGTTTGAACCAATCTTGGTTTGAATGGGTCTAGGGTTTGATCTTTAATTAAATCTTTAATTCAAGAAAATAATCTGAAATTAATTACTGATAAAAGAAAAACAACAATCAGTAAATCAGGGCTGTTCGCACAATCCATCCTGCAAAACAGAGGTTAGATCACAGAATGCAGTTTCACAAACTGCAAATCGCAGATAGCGATTCTCCCATCTGTGAAACCTTCTTCTCTACGAAATGTCCCTTTCTGTGCCGCCATCTTCGTGTTAGACAGTTTTGTATGCCCTTAGCTTCAATCATTTTGATGTACTTTTGTTATTTAGTGGAAATAAATAAAGTGCATGTTTGATTCATGTTGTTTGGTTTAATTCTGTGTAAAACCCTAAAACTGGACATTTGTAGAGACTCATGTTAGTTTTAAATGTTCACAGCCGTTGGATAAGTCTGGGGAGATTTATCCTGCCAAGGCTGATACTGGTGTGCCACCAAGTGTTGGGATGGCCTGTCTCAGCCATCAGGGTAAGACCCGAGGCACATACAGCATGGGATTACTTGAATCCTTGAACCGGACCAGATTTCCAGTCTTGCCCTGGACCTTGGAGATAGATGGGCAAAACTGGAAAGTTACACCTGACCCCTAGACTCGATTATGACACTTCACTAGGTGCTGGATCAGGCTGCCTTTGATATGCCAATCAGTGAGATCCTTAGTGGGGATCAAAACCTGGGTATGTTGGGGCAGTTTGAGAATTCATCTGAGTGGGTGGTCATAGTGACAGAATCAGCCACTTTGTCGGACAAAGGGTAATGATCGGGAATGCACTCTCTCTGATGGAAACCAAACTGCCGGCAGTTGATTTCAATCGTTGGAATTTTGTTTTTGCAAAATTAATATATTTACATATATATGTACGGTTTCAAAATGTTTGCAAATGGTTTTAATTCCCGGGATCCATGTGAGAGGAGAGTGCGGCACTGTTCCTTGCAGCCGAGGGAGAGGTCCTCTCTTGTCGGGCAGTGCTTGATCATTAAGGGCTGAGAGGTTAAGTGTAAGACCATTTAGGACAATACCTGATGGGCTAATCTTGCACCTGCCCACAGTCCCTGGGTTTTTATAAGATGGCTTGGCCCAGGGACCACTTAATGTAAGTGTTGGGCCCATAGGGTTCATACGATGGACTCAAGGGGTTCATTGAGATTTTCAGTGAATTTGGCTGGGCCTTGTATTAAAGGCTGGGCCGAACCCATGTGGCTGGTGTGTAGATCAATGCTTGGGTCCCACGCCATACAAAGAAGCCCAACTGGGCAGCAGATTGGAAACTAATTAAACACTGAATACTTAATGGGCCAAAAGCCCATTTCGAAGTGGGCTGATATGATCACCCATCAATGGGGCGAATTTGAGATTGCAGTTAGCAAAAAGGATTGGGCTCTTAGCCTTATCCACTCTTAGAGACCAAAATCAAATCAGATTTGAATCTGGTAACCTCCTGATAAGATCAGGAGTAAGCTAACTCTATCTGGGAAAGGGATTAAGATTATCCCCTATCCAAATACTGATTTGGATTGGGATAACTCCTAATTAGGAGATTTCTTAATCAAGAAGAAAGGAGGAGATTTTCGAATGAACCAAGAGGGAGAAAAATCAGATTTCGATCCAAGGGGTTTTGGTAAGCAAGAAGGGTTCCTGCGATTTGAGATTAGATCTCATACTCTCCAGAAAAGAAAACAGTTCAGCCTTTTCGTTTCTGGAGATCTCCTCCTGCCGCCGCCATCTGCATTGTTGCAAGATTCGATCTTTGCAGAAAAGAAAGTCAAGAAACCAGTTCTTGACATCAGTCTTGCAAGAAAGACTGAAAGAATTCAGTGTTTAGTACATCCAGGGGATTCTTGTGAAGGATCCAGTGTGTAGGACGCACCCTGCTGGTTCTGTTCCATCCACAGCTGTGTCATCTTCAGCAGGGACAGATCTTGGAGCATTCTTTGGGCGTGAACACCAACTTTGGGAGATACTGCTTCTCCGGATCAGGTATAATCCTCCCATTTATCTTTTGGTACAGATCTGGTTTGATTAGGGTTCAAGTAGATCCTTGAATATTGTATTCTAAATTCAGGGAATATGATTCCCAGTTGGGAGAAGGTAGGAAATTTTTGAAATTCGCCCCACCCATTCCGCAACCTTCATGGCGTCCATTAGATGGATCCTACCATTCTTTCAGTGGTATCAGAGCCACAGGTTCGAATCTTGAACCAAAAGAAAATCAGATCTGACCCTGCGCAGATGGATAGAAGGTGTTCTTTCAAGATTTGCGCAGATTGTTTTCTTTTTTTCAAGAAACTGTTTCTTGTTAAGGGCGATTGATCTGAAATTAATTTCTATTAAATCCAAAATTTATTTGGAATTGTTCTTTATTTATTTTGATTTAATGGACTGTTCAAACCTGGAGATCGCAGTGCAGTTTTAGCGCAGATGGTGTGCGCACCCTTTTTCTTTTCTATTTATTTATTTCATTCAATTCGGTCTGTAAATAATTTTTTTTTATTTTTAGACTGAATGTATAGGATTTGATCAAGAATGTAATTAATAGAAATAGGATTTCTGTTATTTTTCTGGATTAAAGAAGATGGAAGAAGATGGCGGCGCTGGAGATTTGCAGATGGAGAAATCGTTTTCTGCGATTTGCAGTTTATGAAACTGCAACCCTTGTGATTAACCTCTGTTTTGCAGGTGGTGCGAACAGTCCATAATTGTTTTGTGTTTGCTAGAAATCAAAACTATTAATTTCAGATCATTCAATAATTAATTCTTGAATTGAAAATCAGTTTTGGACCATTTCGGACTAGATTGGACCAAAACTGTTTGGACTGAATCTGGGTTTCGAAAGGGGCTGTTCTCAGTCCAATTGTCTCACACTTTCGTTCCAAATCTGATGTTCAATTACAGGGATTAATTCGGCCCACCTGTAAAGCCCAGTTTTAAAGGGTTAAAACTGCAAAAGCCCATTATTGTGAGATAAGC